>NW_022096864.1:0-18059 GCF_006542625.1 Nomascus leucogenys
AAATAAAAAATACACAGCAGCATTCTGTGAAACTTTTTCTGTTCTGTGTATTCAACTAACAGAGTTGAACGTTAGTTTTGATTGATTAGTTCTGTAACACTCTTTCTGTAAAAACTGCAAGTGGAGAATCAGAGCGCTAAGGGGCCAATAGTGGAAAAAGGAATATCTACAAATAAAAACTACACAGAAGCGTTCTGTGAGACTACTTGCTGATCTGCGCATTGAAGAAACCGAGTTGAACGTTAGTTTTGATTGAGGAGTTTTGAAGCAGTCTTTCTGTAGAAACTGCTAGCGGACACTCGGAGCGCTAAGAAGCCTATTGTGGAGAAAGGAATATCTCCAAATAAAAACTACACATTAGCATTCTGTGGAATTTCTTTCTGATCTGTGAATTCAACTAACAGAGTTGAACTTTTCTTTTGAATTAGGAGTTTTGAAACACTCTTTCTGTTGCATCTGCAAGTGGACATTCCGAGCGCTAAGAGGCCCATAGTGGAAAAACGAATATCTACAAATAAAAACTAAAGAGCAGCATTCTGTGAAACTTTTTTCTGATCTGTGCATTCAACTAACAGAGTTGAACTTTACTTTTGATTGAGGAGTGCCGAAACACTCTTTCTGTAGAAACTGCAAGTGGACATTCTGATTGCTAAGGGGCCTTTAGTGGAAAAAGGAATATCTTCAAATAAAAACCACACAGAAACATTCTGTGAAACTTCTTCCAGATCCGTGCATTCAACTAACAGAGTTGAACCTTACTTTTGATGGAGGAGTTTTGAAGCACCCTTTCTGTATAAACTGCAAGTGGACAGTCGGAGCGCTAAGAGGCGTACAGTGGAAAAAGGAATATCTTCAAATTAAAATTACACAGAAGAATTCTGTGAAACTCCTTTCTGATCTGTGCATTCAACTAACAGAGTTTAACCTTACTTTTATTGAGGAGTTCTGAAACACTCTTTCTGTAGAAACTGCAAGTGGACATTGGGAGCACTAAGACGCCTAGAGTGGTAAAAAGAATACATTCAAATAAAAACTACACAGAATCATTCTGTGAAACTTCTTTTGGATCTGTGCATTCAACTAACAGAGTTGAACCTTACTTTTGAATGAGGAGTTCTGAAACACTCTCTCTGTACAAACTGCAAGTGGACATTCGGAGCTCTAATAGGTCTATAGTAGAAAATGGAATATCTTCAAATTAAAATTACACAGAAGCATTCTGTGAAACTACTTTCTATCTGTGTATTCAGGTAACAGTGTTGAAATTTACTTTTGATTGAGGAGTTCTGAAACACTCTTTCTGTAGAAACTGCAAGTGGACATTCGAAGCACTAAGAGGCCTGCAGTGGAAAAGAATATCTTCAAATAAAAACTATAGAGAAGCATACTGTGAAACTTCTTTCTGATCCTTGCATTCAGCTAACAGCAATGAACCTTACTTTTGATTGAGTAGTTCTGAAACACTCTTTCTGTAGAAAATGCAAGTGGACATTCCGAGCGGGAAAGGGCCTATAGTGGAAAAAGGAATATCTTCAAATAAAAACTACAAAGAAGCATTCTGTGAAACTTCTTGCTGATCTGTGCGTTCAACTAACAGAGTTTTTTTTTTTTTTTTTTGAGACGGAGTCTCGCTCTGTCGCCAAGGCTGGAGTGCAGTGGCGCAGTCTCGGCTCACTGCAAGCTCCGCCTCCCGGGTTCACGCCATTCTCCTGCCTCAGCCTCTCCGAGTAGCTAGGACTACAGGCGCCCGCCACCACGCCCGGCTGTTTTTTTGTATTTTTAGTAGAGACGGGGTTTCACCGTGGTCTCGATCTCCTGACCTCGTGATCCACCCGCCTCGGCCTCCCAAAGTGCCGGGATTACAAGCGTGAGCCACCGCGCCCGTCCTCAACTAACAGAGTTAAACATTACTTTTGATTGAGGAGTTTTGAAACACTCTTCCTGTAGAAGCTGCAAGTGGGTATACGGAGGGCTAAGAGGCCTATAGTGGAAAAAGGAATATCTTCAAATTAATACTACACAGAAGCATTCTTTTAAACTTCTTTCTGATCTCTTCATTCAACAAACAGAGTTGAAACTTACTTTTGATTGAGGAGTTCTGAAACACTCTTTCTGTAGAAACTGCAAGCGGACATTCGGAGCGCTAAGAGATGTATCGTGGAAAAAGAAATATCTTCAAATTAAAATTACACAGAAGCATTCTGCGACTCTACTTTCTTATCTGCACATTCAACTAACAGAGTTGAAGCTTACTTTTGATTGAGGAGTTCTGCAACACTCTTTCTGTAGAAACTGCAAACGGAGATTAGGAGCGCAAAGAGGCCAACAGTGGAGAAAGAAATATCTTCAAATAAAAACTACACAGAAGCGTTGTGTGAGACTTCTTTCTGATATGTTCATTCAACTAACAGAGTTGAAGCTTACTGTTGACTGAGGAGTTCTGAAACACTTTCTGTAGAAATTGCAAGTGGACATTCGGAGTGCTAAGAGGCCAATATTGGAAAAAGCAATATCTTCAAATAAACACTACACAGGAGTTTTCTGTGAAACTTCTTTCTGATATGTGCATCCAACTGATTTGAACCTTTCTTTTGATTGAGGAGTGTTCAAACACTCTTTCTTTAGAAACTGCAAGCGGACATTCGAAGTGCTAAGAGGCCTATAGTGGAAAAAGAGTTGTTTTCAAACAAAATTAGACAGAAGCTTTCTGTGAAACATCTTTCTGATCTGTGCATTTAACTAACAGATTTGAACCTTACTTTTGAATTAGGAGTTCTGAAGCACTCTTTAAGTGGAAACTGCAAGGGAAAATTCGGAGCGCTAAGAGGCCTCGAGTGGAAAATGTAATATCTTCAATTAAAAACAACACAGAAGCATTCTGTGAAACTTCTTTCTGATCTGCGCATTCAACTGAGTTGAACCTTACATTTGATTGAGGAGTTCTGAAACACTCTTTCTCTAGAAACTGCAAGTGGACATTTCTAGCAGTAAGAGGCCTATAGAGAAAAAGGAATATCTTCAAACAGAAACTACACAGAAGCATTCTGTGAAACTTCTTTCTGATGTGTGTATTCAACTAACAGAGTTGAACATTACTTTTGATGGAGGAGTTCTGAACCACTCTTTCTGTAGAAAGTGAAAGTGGGTATTCGGAGCACTAAGAGGCCCATAGTGGAAAAAGGAATATCTTCAAACAAAAACTACACAGAAGCATTCTGCGAAACTTCTTCCTCATCTGTGCATTCACCTAACAGAGTTCAACCTTACTTTTAATTGAGGAGTTTTGAAACACTCCTTCTGTAGAAACTGCAAGTGGACATTCGGAGCGCTAAGAGGCCCATAGTGGAAAAAGAAATATCTTCAAATAAAAGCTACACAGAAGTATTCTGTGAAACTACTTTCTGATCTGTGCATGCAATTAACAGAGTTGAACCTTACTTTTGATTGAGGAGTTCTGAAACACTCTTTCTGTAGAAACTCCAAGTGGACATTCCGAGCGCTAAGAGGCCTATAGTGGAAAAAGGAATATCTTCAAATAAAAACTACACAGAAATATTCTGTGAAACTTCCTTCCGATCTGTGTATTCAACTAACAGAGTTGAACCTTACTTTTGATTGAAGAGTTCTGAAACCCTCTTTCTGTAGAAACTGCAATTGGACATTCGGATTGCTAAGAGGTCTATAGAGGAAAAAGGAATGTCCAAACGAAAACTGCACAGAAGAATTCTGTGAAACTTCTTTTTGATCTGTGTATTCAACTTACAGGGATGAACCTTAGTTTGATTGAGGAGATCTGAAACACTGTTTCTGTAGAAACTGCAAGTGGACAATCTGAGCGCTAAGAGGAGTGCAATGGAGAAAGGAATATCTTCGAATAAAAGCTACACAGAAGCTTCCTGTGGAACTACTTTCTGATCTGTGAATTGAACTAAGAGAGTTGAAACTTAGTTTTGAATGAGGAGTTCTGAAACGCTCTCAGTGTACAAACTGCAAGAGGACATTCGGAGCGCTAAGAGGTCTACAATGGAAAAAGGAATATCTGCAAATTAAAATTACACGGAACCATTCTGTGAAACTACTTTCATATCTGTGCATTCTACTAACAGAGATGAACCTTAGTTTTGATTGAGGAGTTTTGAAGCACTCTTTCTGTAGGAACTGTTAGTGGACATTCGGAGCGCTAAGAGGCCTATAGTGGAAAAAGGAATATATTCAAATAAAAAATACATAGAAGAATTCTGTGAAACTTCCTTCTGATCCGTGCATTCAACTAACAGATTTGAACCTTACTTTTGATTGAGGAGTTCTGAAACACTCTTTCTGTAGAAACTGCAAGCGGACATTCTGGCCGCTAAAAGGCCTTTAGTGGAAAAAGGAATATCTTCAAATAAAAGCTACACAGAAGCATTCTGTGAAACTTCTTTCTGATCTGTGCATTCAACTAACAGAGTTGAACCTTACTTTTGATTGAGGAGTTGTGAAACACACTTTCTGTAGAAACTGCAAGTGGACATTTGGAGCGCTACGTGGCTTATCGTGGAAAAAGGAATATCTTCAAATAAAAACTATACAGAAGCATTCTGTGAAACTTCTTTCTGTTCTGTGCATTCAACTAACATGTTGAACCTCACTTTGAGAAGTTTTGAAGCACTCTTTCTGTAGAAACCGCAAGTGGACATTTGGGGTGCTAAGAGGCCTATCGTGGAAAAAGGAATATCTTCAAATAAAAACCACACAGAAGCATACTGTGAAACTTCCTTCTGTTCTGTGCATTTAACTAACATAGTGGAAGATTACTTTTGATTGAGGAGTTTTGAAACACTCTTTCTGTATAAAATGCAGGTGGACAGTTGGAGTGCTACGCGGCCTATCTTGGAAAAAGGAATATCTTGAAATAAAAACCACACAGAAGCATTCTGTGGAACTGATTTCTGTTCTATGCATTTAACGAACGGAGTTGAACCTTACTTTTCATTGACGAGTATTGAAACACACTTTCTCTAGAAATTGCAAGTGGACATTTGGAGCGCTAAGAGGCCTATCGTGGAAAAAGGAATATATTAAATAAAAACTACACAGAAGCATTCTGTGAAACTTCTTTCTGATCTGTGCAATCAACTGAGTGGAAAATTACTTTTGATTGAGGAGTTTTCAAAGACTTTCTGTAGAAACTGCAATTGGACATTTGGAGCGTTACGCGGCCTATCGTAGAAAAAGGAATATCTTCAAATAAAAACCACACAGAAGTATTCTGTGAAACTTCTTTCTCATCTGTGCATTCAACTAACAGTGTTGAACCTCACTTTTGATTGAGGTGTTTTGAAACCCTCTTTCTGTAGAAACTGCAAGTGGACATTTGGAGTGCTAAGAGGCCTATCGTGGCAAAAGGAATATCTTCAAATAAAAACCACACAGAAGCATTCTGTGAAACTTCCTTCTGATCTGTGCATTTAACTAACAGAGTGCAAGCTTACTTTTGATTGAGGAGTTTTGAAACACTCTTTCTATACAAACTGCAGGTGGACACTTAGAGCGCTGCGCGGCCTATCTTGGAAAAAGAAATGTCTTGAAATAAACACCACACAGAAGCATTCTGTGAAACGTCTTCCTTATCTGTGCATTCAACTAACAGAGTTGAACCTTACTTTTGATTGAGGAGTTTTGAAACACTCTGTAGAAACTGAAGGTGGATATTTGGAGCGCTGTGAGTCATATCATGGAAAAATGAATACCATCAAATAAAAACTATATAGAAGCATTCTGTGAAACTCCTTTCTCATCTGTGCATTCAACTAACAGAGTTGAATTATACTTTTGACTGAGCAGTTTAGAAACACTCTTTCTATAGAAACTGCCAGTGGACATTAGGAGCGCTACGCAGCCTATCGTGGAGAAAGGAATATCTTCAAATAAAAACTACTCAGAAACATTTTGTGAATCTTCTTTCTGATTTGTGCATTCCACTAAAAGAGTTGAACCTTACTTTTGATTGAGGAGTTTCGAAACACTCTTTCTGTAGAAACTGCAGGTGGATATTTGGAGCGCTATGCGGCATATCATGGAAAAATGAATATCATCAAATAAAAACTACATAGAAGCATTCTGTGAAACTTTTTTCAGATCTGTGCATTCAACTAACAGAGTTGAACTATACTTTTGATTGGGGATTTTTGAAACACTCTTTCTATAGAAACAGCCAGTGGACATTTGGAGTTCTACGCAGCCTATCGTGGAAAAAGGAATATCCTCAAATAAAAACTACCCAGAAGCATTTTGTGAAACTCCTTTCTGATGTGTGCAACTAAATGAGTTGAACCTTACTTTGGTTGAGGAGTTTTGAAACACTCTTTCTGTAGAAACTGCAAGTGGACATATGGAGCGCTACTCGGCCTATCATGGAAAAAGTAATATCTCCAAATAAAAACTACACAGAAGGATTCTGTGAAACTTCCTTCTGATCTGTGCATTCAACTAACAGAGTTGAACCTTACTTTTGATTGAGCAGATCTGAAACACTCTTTCTGTAGAAACTGCAAGTGGACATTCTTAATGCTAAGGGGCCTATAGTGGAGAAAGGAATATATTAAATAAAAACTACACAGAAGCATTCTGTGAAACTTCTTTCTAATCTGTGCAATCAACTAACAGAGTGGAAAGTTACTTTTGATTGAGGAGTTTTCAAAGACTCTTTCTGTAGAAACTGCAATTGGACATTTGGAGTGTCTTGTTTCTGATCTGTGCATTCAAGTAACAGAGTTGATACTTACTTTTGACTGAGGAGTTCTGAAACACTCTTTCTGTAGAAATTGCAAGCGGACGTTCAGAGAGCTAAGAGGCCTATAGTGGAAAAAGGAATATCTTCAAATAAAAACTAACACAGAAGCATTCTGTGAAACTTCTTTCCGATCTGTGCATTCAACTAACGGATTTGAACCTTAATTTTCATTGAGGAGTTCTGAAACCCTCTTTCTGTAGAAACTGCAAGTGGACATTCGGAGGGCTAAGAGGCCTATAGTTGAAAAAGGAGTATCTTCAAATAAAAACTACACAGAAGCATTCTGTGGAACTTCTTTCTGATCTGTGCATTCATCTAATAGAGTTGAACCTTACTTTTGATTGAGGAGCTCGGAAACACTCTTTCTGTAGAAAGTGCAAGTGGACATTCTTAGCGCTAAGAGTCCCATAGTGAAAGGAAGGAATACCTTCAAATAAAAACTACACAGAAGAATTCTGTGAAACTTCTTTCTGGTCTGTGCATTCAACTAACAGAGTTGAACCTAACTTTTGATTGAGGAGTTTTGAAACTCTCTTTCTGTAGAAACTGCAAGTGGACATTCGGAGCGCTAAGAGGCCTATAGTGGAAAAAGAAATAACTTCAAAGAAAAACTACACAGAAGTATTCTGTGAAACTTCTTCCTCATCTGTGCATTCAACTAACAGAGTTGAACGTTACTTTTCATTGAGGAGTACAGAAACACTCTTTCGGTAGAAACTGCAAGTGGACATTCAGAGAGCTAACAGGCCTATAGTGAAAGGAAGGATTATCTTCAAATAAGAACTACACAGAACTATTCTGTGAAACTTCATTCTTATCCTTGCATTCAACTAACGGAGCTGAACGTTACTTTTGATTGAGGATTTCAGAAAAACTCTTTCTGTAGAAACTGCAGTGGACATTCGGAGAGCTAATAGGCCAATAGTGAAAGGAAGGAATGTCTTCAAATAAAAACTACACAGAAGCATTCTGTGAAACTTCACTCTGATCTTTGCATTCAACTAATGGCCTTGAACATTTCTTTTGATTGAGGAGTTCTGAAACACTCTTTATGTAGAAACTGCAAGTGGACTTTCGGAGCGCTAAGAAGCCTAGAGTGGAAAAAGGTATATCTTCAAGTAAAAACTACAGAGAAGCGTTTTGTGGGACTTCTTTCTGATCAGTGCATTCAACTAACGAGTTGAACCTTACTTTTGATTGAGGAGTTTTGAAGCACTCTTTCTGTAGAAACTGCTAGTTGACATTCGGAGCGCTAAGAGGCCTATAGTGGAAAAAGGAATATATTCAAATAAAAAATACATAGAAGCATTCTGTGAAACTTCCTTCTGATCTGTGCATTCAACTAACAGAGTTGAACCTTACTTTTGATTGAGGAGTTCTGAAACACTCTTTCTGTAGAAACTAAAGTGGACCATCAATGCGATCGGAGGCCTAGAGGTGGAAAAACTAAATCTTTGAAATAGAAACTACACAGAAGCATTCTGTAGAACTTTCTTTCCGATCTGTGCATTCAACAAACAGAGTTCAACCTTACTTTTGATTGAGGAGTTCCGAAAACTCTTTCTGTAGAACTGCCAGTTATCATCGGAGAGCTAAGAGGCCTATAGTGAAAGGAAGGAATGTCTTCAAATAAAAACTACACCGAAGCATTCTGTGAAACGTCATTCTGATCTTTGCATTCAACTAATGGAGTCTAACCATACTTTTGATTGAGGAGTTCTGAAACACTCTTTATGTAGAAACTTCAAGTTGGAATTCTGATCTCTAAGAGGCCTATAGTGGAAAAAGGAATATCTTCAATAAAAACCAACACAGAAGCATTCTGTGAAACTTCCCTTCCGTTCTGTGCATTTAGCTAACACAGTGGAAGCTTACTTTTGATTGGGGAAGTTTTGAAACACTCTTTGTGTATAAATTGGCAGTGGACATTTTGAGCGCTAAATGGCAGCCTAACTTGGAAAACAGGAATTCTTGAAATAAAAAAACCACACAGAAGCATTCTGTGAAACTCCTTCTTGACTGGCCAACTAACAGACTTGAACCTTACTTTTGATTGAGGAGTTTTGAAACCACTTTCTTGTAGAGACCCTGCAAGTGGACAAAATGGAGCGCTACGCAGCCTACCGTGGAAAAAGGTATATGTACAAATAAAAACCACACAAAAGCATTCTATGAAACTTCCTTCTGTTCTGTGCATTTAACTAAAAGTGTTGAACCTTACTTTTGATTGAGGAGTTTTTGAACACTCTTTCTGTAGAAACTGGCAGTGGACATTTGGAGCGCTACGTGGCCTAATGTGGAAAAAGGAATATCTTCACATGAAACGAACAACAGAAGCATTCTGTTAAACTACTTTCCAGATCTGTGCATTCAACTAAGAGAGTAGAACCTTACTTTGGATTGAGGAGTTTTGAACACACTTTCTGTAGAAACTGAAAGTGGATATTTGGAAGCGCTAAAGAGGTCTAATCGTGGAAAAACAAATATCTTCAAACAAAAAATACACAGAAGAATGCTGTGAAACTTCTTTCTTATCTGTGCATTCAACCCAAGAGAGCTGGAACCTTACTTTTGATTGAGGACTAATTGAAACACTCTTTCTGTAAAAACTGCAAGTGGACATTTGGATTGCTACAAGGCCTATGATAGAAAAAGGAATATCTTCAAATAAGAAACTACACAGAAGCATTCTGTGAAACTTCTCCCTGATCTGTGCATTCAACTAACAGAGATAAACCCTTACTTTTGATAGAGGAGTTTGAAAGCACTCCTTTTCTGTAGAAACTGCCAGTGGACATTTGGAGCACTACAACGGCCTATCGTGGAAAAAGGAGTATCTTCAAAATAAAAACTACACAGAAGCATTCTGTGAAACTTCTTTCTGATCTGTGCATTCACTAACAGAGTTGAAACCTTAATTTTGATTTGAGGAGTTTTGAAAACACTCTTCTGTAGATAACTGCAAGTGGACATTTGGATCACTACGTGGCACATAGTGAAAAGGGAATATCTTCAAATAAAAACAACACAGAAGCCACTCTGTGAAACTTCTTTCGCACTCTGTGCATTCAACTAACAGAGTTCAACCCTCAAACTTTTGATTGAGAAGTTTTGAAAACATTCTCTCTTTAGAAAATGCAAGTGGACTTTGGAGCGCTACGCTGCCCTATTGTGGAAAAAGGAATATCTTCAAAATAAAAACTACACAGAATGGTTCTGTGAACTTCTTTCTGAACTGTGCATTCAACAAAACTGAGTTAAAAACTTACTTTGGATTGAGGAGTCTTGACAACCCTCTTTCTGTAGAAACCTGCAAGTGGACATTTGTAGCGCTACAAGGCTTATCATGGAAAAAGGTATCTCTTAAAAATAAAACTGCGCAGAAGCCTTCTGTGAACCTTCTTTCTGATATGCGCATTCAACTAACAGAGATGAACATTACTTTTGATTGAGGAGTTTGAAACACTCTTTCTGTAGAAACTGCAAGTGGACAACTGAAGCGCTACGCAGCCTATCGTTTAAATAGAAATATCTTCAAAAAAAACTACAACAGAAGCATTCTGTGAAAATGATTTCTGATCTGTGAATTCAACCTAGCCAGAGTTGAAACTTTTCTTCTTGGTGTGAGGAGTTTTGAAACACTCTTTCTGTAGAAACTGCAAGTGGAACATTTTGGAGCCCTAAGAGGCCTATAGTGGAAAAAGGAATGTCTTCCAATAAAAACTGCTCAGAAGCATTCTGTGAAAATTTCTTTCTGACTGTGCATTCAAATAACAGGTTGAACCTTACTTTTGATTGAAGGAGTTTTGAAACAACTCTTTCTGTAGAAACAAATGGACAATTAGAACGCTAAGAGGCCCTATCATGGAAAAGGAATATCTTCAAATTAAAAACTACACAGAAACATTCTGTTGAAACTTCTTTTTTGATCTGTGTATTCAACTAACAGAGTTGAACCTTACTTTTGATTGAGGAGTTTTCAGACACTCTTTCTGTAGAATCTGGCAGGTGGACATTTGGAGCGCTACGCAGCCCTATCGTGGAATACAAGAATATCTCAAAATAAAAACTACACAGAAGCATTCTGTGAAACTTCTTTCTAATCTGTGCATTCAAATAACGGAGTTGAACCTCACGTTTGATTGAGGCGTTTTGAAACCCTCTTTCTGTGGAAACTGGAAATGGAAAATTTGGAGCGCTAACGTGGCCTCTCGTGGATAAAAGGAATATCTCAAATGAAACCACACAGAAGCATTCAGTGAAATTACTTTCTGATATGTGCAGTGAACTGAGAGTGTTGAACCTTACTTTTGATTGAGGAGTTACAAAACTCTCTTTCTGTAGAAACTGCAAGTGGCCATTTGAGTGCTAAGAGGCCTATCGTGGAAAAGGGATATCTTCAAATAAAAACTACCAACAGAAGCATTCTGTGAAACTCTTTCTGATCTGTGCATTCAACTAACAGAGTTGAAGCTTACTTTTGATTGAGTTTTTAACACTCTTTCGGTAGAATAACTGCAAGTGGATATTGGAAGCGCTAAGAGGCCAATCTTGGAAAAAAAATATCGTCAAATAAAAACAACACAGAAGCATTCTGTGAAACTTCTTTCGATTTGTGCATTCATGCTAACAGAGTTGAAATATTAAGTGTTGATTAAAGAGTTTTTGAAATACCTCTTTCTGTTAAAAACCGCAAGTGGAAATTTGGAGCGCTAAGCGGCCTCCCGTGGCAAAAGGAGTTTCTTTAAATAAAAACTACACAGAAGCATTCTGAGAAACTGCTTTCCGATCTGGGCATTCAACTGACAGAGATGAACCTTACTTTCCATGAAGCAGTTTTGAAACACTCTTTCTGTATAAACCGCAAGGGGACATTTGGAGCGCTACATGGCCTATCGTGGAAAAAGGAGTATCCTGAAATAAAAACTACAGAGAATAATTCTGGGAAACCACTTTCTAATTCGTGAATTCAACTAACAGGGTTTGAACCTTACTTTTGATTGGGGAGTTTTCAACACTCTCTTTCTGTATAAAACTGCAAGAGGACATTTGGAGAGCTATGCGGCCAATCAATGGAAAAAGTAATATCTTCAACTAAAAACTACACAGAAGCATTCTGTGAAACTTCTTTCTGTCTGTGCATTCAACAGAGTTGAAGCTTACTTTTCTTTGAGCAGTTCTGACGCACTCTGTAGAAACTGCAATTGGACATTCTGGGCGCTAAGTGGGCGTATGGTGGAAAAAGGGATATCCCAAATAAAAACTACACAGAAGCATTCCTGTGAAACTTCTTTCTGTTCTGTGCATTCACTAACAGAGTTGAAGATTACTTTTGATTGAGCAGTTCTGAAACACTGTTTCTGTAGAAAGTGCAAGTGGACATTCGGAGCGCTACGGGGGCCTATAGTGGAAAAAGCAATATCTTCAAATAATACTACACAGAAAGCATTCTGTGAACTCTTTCTGTTCCGCACATTCAACTAACAGAGTTGAAGCTTTACTTTAGATTGAGTAGTTCCGAAAACCTGTTTCTGTAGAAAACTAGAAGTCGACATTCCGAAGCGCTAAGGGGCCCGATAGAGGAAAAAGGAATATCTTTCAATAGAAAAACTACCCAGAAGCATTGGTGTGAAACATCTCTCTGTTCTGTTGCATTCAACTGACAGAGTTGAAGCATGCTTTTGATTGAGCCGTTCTGAAACACTCTTTCTGTTGAAACTGCATGGACATTCTTAGCGCTAAGAGGGGCCTATAGTGGCAAAAAGGAATATCTTCAAATAAAAACTACACAGAAACATTCTGTGAAACCTCCCATCCTGTTCTGTGTACTCAGCTGACAGAGTTGAAGCTTAAGTTTCATTGGGCAGTTCTGAAACACTCTTTCTGTAGAAACTGCAAGTGGACATTCGGAGCGCTATGGGGCCTATGGTGGGAAAAGAAGAACCTTCAAATAAAAACTACATGAAGCATTCTGTGAAACTTCTTTCCTTCAGTCATTCAATATAGAGAGTTGAAGCTTACTTTTGATTGAGCAGTTCTGAAACTCCCTTCTGTAGAAACTGCAAGTGGACATTCGGAGCGCTCAGGGGTCAATACTGGTAAAAGGGATATCCTCAAATTAAAACTGCACAGAAGCATTCTGTGTAACTTCTTACTGTTCTGTGCATTTAACTAACAGAGTTGAAGCATGGTTTTGATTGAGCAGTTCTGAAACCTCTTTTTTGTAAGAAAACCTGCAGTTGGATATTCGGAGCGCTAAGGACCTAAATACTGGAAAAAGGAGTATTCAAATCAAAAAACTACACAGAAGCCTTCTGTGAAACTTTTTTTTCTGATCTGTGCATTCAACTAACGGTGTGAAGCTTACTTTTGATTGAGTAGTTCTGAAGACTCTTTCTGTAGAAACTACAAGTGGATATTCGGAGTGCTAAGGGCCTATAGTGGAAAAAGTATTATCTTCAAATAAAAACTACGCCAGAAGCATTCTGTGAAACTTCTTTCTGTTATGTGCATTCAACTAACAGAGTTGAAGCTCACCTTTTGATTGAGCAGTTCTGACCACACTTTTCTGTACAAATTGGAAGTGGACATTCGGAGCACTAAGGGCCCAATAGTGGAAAAAGGAAACATTTTGAAGTAAAATACTACACAGAAGCATTCCTCCGAAACTTCTTTCTTTTCCGTGCATTCAACTAACAGACGCTGAAACCTTACTTTTGATTGAGCAGTTCTGAAACCACTTTCTATAGAAACTGCAAGTGGACATTTGGAGCGCTAAGGGCCCTGCAGTGGAAAACGAAATATCTTCCAATAAAAACTACACAGAAGCATTCTGCAAAACATCTTTCTGTTCTGTGCATTCAACTAACAGAGATGATCCTTACTTTTTTTGTTTAGCAGTTTCTGAACAATCTTTATGTAGTAACTGCAAGTGGACATTCGGAGCGCTAAGTGACCTATAGCGGAAAAAGTAATATCTTCAAATAAAGACTACACAGAAGCATTCTGCGAAACTTTTTCTGTACTCTGCATTAAAATAACATAGATGAAACTTGCTTTTGATTGAGCAGTTCCGAAACACTCTTTCTGCAGGATCTGCAAGTGGACATTCGGAGCGCAAATTGGCCAATAGTGGAATATCTTCTGGCCAATAGTTTTATCTTCAAATAAAAACCACACTGAAGCATTCTGTGAAAATTCTTCCTGTTCTGTGCATTCAACTAACAGAGTTGAAGCTCACCTTTGAGCAGTTCTGAAACTCTCTTTCTCTAGAAACTGCACGTGGACATACTGTGTGCTAAGGGGCCTAAAGTGGAAAATAATATATATACACAGAAGCATTCTGTGAAACTTCTTTCTGTTCTGTGCATTGATCTAACAGAGTTGGAGCTTACTTTTTATTGAGCAGTTCTGAACCACTGTTTCTGTAGAAACTGCAAGTGGACATTTGGAGTGCTCAGGGGTCTGTAGTGGAAAAAGGAATATCTTCAAATAAAAACTACACAGAAGCATTCTGTGAAACTTCTTTCTTTTCTGTGCATTCAACTAACAGAGTTGAAGCTTACTTTTGATTGAGCTGTTCTGCCACACTCTTTCTGTAGAAAATGAATGTGGACATTCGGGGCACTAAGGGGCCAATAGTGGAAAAAGGAATATCTTCAAATAAAAAATACACAGCAGCATTCTGTGAAACTTTTTCTGTTCTGTGTATTCAACTAACAGAGTTGAACGTTAGTTTTGATTGATTAGTTCTGTAACACTCTTTCTGTAAAAACTGCAAGTGGAGAATCAGAGCGCTAAGGGGCCAATAGTGGAAAAAGGAATATCTACAAATAAAAACTACACAGAAGCGTTCTGTGAGACTACTTGCTGATCTGCGCATTGAAGAAACCGAGTTGAACGTTAGTTTTGATTGAGGAGTTTTGAAGCAGTCTTTCTGTAGAAACTGCTAGCGGACACTCGGAGCGCTAAGAAGCCTATTGTGGAGAAAGGAATATCTCCAAATAAAAACTACACATTAGCATTCTGTGGAATTTCTTTCTGATCTGTGAATTCAACTAACAGAGTTGAACTTTTCTTTTGAATTAGGAGTTTTGAAACACTCTTTCTGTTGCATCTGCAAGTGGACATTCCGAGCGCTAAGAGGCCCATAGTGGAAAAACGAATATCTACAAATAAAAACTAAAGAGCAGCATTCTGTGAAACTTTTTTCTGATCTGTGCATTCAACTAACAGAGTTGAACTTTACTTTTGATTGAGGAGTGCCGAAACACTCTTTCTGTAGAAACTGCAAGTGGACATTCTGATTGCTAAGGGGCCTTTAGTGGAAAAAGGAATATCTTCAAATAAAAACCACACAGAAACATTCTGTGAAACTTCTTCCAGATCCGTGCATTCAACTAACAGAGTTGAACCTTACTTTTGATGGAGGAGTTTTGAAGCACCCTTTCTGTATAAACTGCAAGTGGACAGTCGGAGCGCTAAGAGGCGTACAGTGGAAAAAGGAATATCTTCAAATTAAAATTACACAGAAGAATTCTGTGAAACTCCTTTCTGATCTGTGCATTCAACTAACAGAGTTTAACCTTACTTTTATTGAGGAGTTCTGAAACACTCTTTCTGTAGAAACTGCAAGTGGACATTGGGAGCACTAAGACGCCTAGAGTGGTAAAAAGAATACATTCAAATAAAAACTACACAGAATCATTCTGTGAAACTTCTTTTGGATCTGTGCATTCAACTAACAGAGTTGAACCTTACTTTTGAATGAGGAGTTCTGAAACACTCTCTCTGTACAAACTGCAAGTGGACATTCGGAGCTCTAATAGGTCTATAGTAGAAAATGGAATATCTTCAAATTAAAATTACACAGAAGCATTCTGTGAAACTACTTTCTATCTGTGTATTCAGGTAACAGTGTTGAAATTTACTTTTGATTGAGGAGTTCTGAAACACTCTTTCTGTAGAAACTGCAAGTGGACATTCGAAGCACTAAGAGGCCTGCAGTGGAAAAGAATATCTTCAAATAAAAACTATAGAGAAGCATACTGTGAAACTTCTTTCTGATCCTTGCATTCAGCTAACAGCAATGAACCTTACTTTTGATTGAGTAGTTCTGAAACACTCTTTCTGTAGAAAATGCAAGTGGACATTCCGAGCGGGAAAGGGCCTATAGTGGAAAAAGGAATATCTTCAAATAAAAACTACAAAGAAGCATTCTGTGAAACTTCTTGCTGATCTGTGCGTTCAACTAACAGAGTTTTTTTTTTTTTTTTTTGAGACGGAGTCTCGCTCTGTCGCCAAGGCTGGAGTGCAGTGGCGCAGTCTCGGCTCACTGCAAGCTCCGCCTCCCGGGTTCACGCCATTCTCCTGCCTCAGCCTCTCCGAGTAGCTAGGACTACAGGCGCCCGCCACCACGCCCGGCTGTTTTTTTGTATTTTTAGTAGAGACGGGGTTTCACCGTGGTCTCGATCTCCTGACCTCGTGATCCACCCGCCTCGGCCTCCCAAAGTGCCGGGATTACAAGCGTGAGCCACCGCGCCCGTCCTCAACTAACAGAGTTAAACATTACTTTTGATTGAGGAGTTTTGAAACACTCTTCCTGTAGAAGCTGCAAGTGGGTATACGGAGGGCTAAGAGGCCTATAGTGGAAAAAGGAATATCTTCAAATTAATACTACACAGAAGCATTCTTTTAAACTTCTTTCTGATCTCTTCATTCAACAAACAGAGTTGAAACTTACTTTTGATTGAGGAGTTCTGAAACACTCTTTCTGTAGAAACTGCAAGCGGACATTCGGAGCGCTAAGAGATGTATCGTGGAAAAAGAAATATCTTCAAATTAAAATTACACAGAAGCATTCTGCGACTCTACTTTCTTATCTGCACATTCAACTAACAGAGTTGAAGCTTACTTTTGATTGAGGAGTTCTGCAACACTCTTTCTGTAGAAACTGCAAACGGAGATTAGGAGCGCAAAGAGGCCAACAGTGGAGAAAGAAATATCTTCAAATAAAACTACACAGAAGCGTTGTGTGAGACTTCTTTCTGATATGTTCATTCAACTAACAGAGTTGAAGCTTACTGTTGACTGAGGAGTTCTGAAACACTTTCTGTAGAAATTGCAAGTGGACATTCGGAGTGCTAAGAGGCCAATATTGGAAAAAGCAATATCTTCAAATAAACACTACACAGGAGTTTTCTGTGAAACTTCTTTCTGATATGTGCATCCAACTGATTTGAACCTTTCTTTTGATTGAGGAGTGTTCAAACACTCTTTCTTTAGAAACTGCAAGCGGACATTCGAAGTGCTAAGAGGCCTATAGTGGAAAAAGAGTTGTTTTCAAACAAAATTAGACAGAAGCTTTCTGTGAAACATCTTTCTGATCTGTGCATTTAACTAACAGATTTGAACCTTACTTTTGAATTAGGAGTTCTGAAGCACTCTTTAAGTGGAAACTGCAAGGGAAAATTCGGAGCGCTAAGAGGCCTCGAGTGGAAAATGTAATATCTTCAATTAAAAACAACACAGAAGCATTCTGTGAAACTTCTTTCTGATCTGCGCATTCAACTGAGTTGAACCTTACATTTGATTGAGGAGTTCTGAAACACTCTTTCTCTAGAAACTGCAAGTGGACATTTCTAGCAGTAAGAGGCCTATAGAGAAAAAGGAATATCTTCAAACAGAAACTACACAGAAGCATTCTGTGAAACTTCTTTCTGATGTGTGTATTCAACTAACAGAGTTGAACATTACTTTTGATGGAGGAGTTCTGAACCACTCTTTCTGTAGAAAGTGAAAGTGGGTATTCGGAGCACTAAGAGGCCCATAGTGGAAAAAGGAATATCTTCAAACAAAAACTACACAGAAGCATTCTGCGAAACTTCTTCCTCATCTGTGCATTCACCTAACAGAGTTCAACCTTACTTTTAATTGAGGAGTTTTGAAACACTCCTTCTGTAGAAACTGCAAGTGGAATTCGGAGCGCTAAGAGGCCCATAGTGGAAAAAGAAATATCTTCAAATAAAAGCTACACAGAAGTATTCTGTGAAACTACTTTCTGATCTGTGCATGCAATTAACAGAGTTGAACCTTACTTTTGATTGAGGAGTTCTGAAACACTCTTTCTGTAGAAACTCCAAGTGGACATTCCGAGCGCTAAGAGGCCTATAGTGGAAAAAGGAATATCTTCAAATAAAAACTACACAGAAATATTCTGTGAAACTTCCTTCCGATCTGTGTATTCAACTAACAGAGTTGAACCTTACTTTTGATTGAAGAGTTC
>NW_022096865.1:0-7485 GCF_006542625.1 Nomascus leucogenys
GGGTAAAAACCTCTCCTGCTTTGCAGGCTTATTTTCTTTATGTTTGCAGGACAAAAAAGTTGATGTAATGAGAAGAACATATTTGTCAAATTTTTGTGGTAATAATTTTTATATCCTTATCAATACCCCATATTGTGATGAACACACTGGCTTCATTTTGTTGGAAGGGACATGACAATGGACCTTTCCAGCCAGGATTTCTCTGGGCCTTTCCACAGGATTCAGTCCCTGCCATGGTAGGTGAAGGGAGAGCTCTTGGTGTAGGGTTTGGTCTTTATAATGAACCATGCTGTTTGGGCAGCAAGTTTATCTCTGGAAGCTTGAAAGTTAGTGAGGAATGTGATCCTCTTCCCCATTCAAAAGGTCAAGGTAGAGCAGGTTCTTGTTCACAGTGTAGTGAGTGAGAGAAGGGAAAGTGACAGAGAGCATTCTTTCATCTTTTTGTGAGATGCATGCATCTAAGTCTCTGGTTTTTTTAAATAATTGAAACTGAGACCTAGATCCACTTACCTGTAAAGTAGGACTGTGGAGGAGGGAAGCATATCATCCCTGCCACTGGAGAGATCCCTGAAGAAAGACTTGTGAGCACCCATTTAATAAAAAATGACATAAAATTTCATCAAAATAAAGTGAAATTGTGGCTGTAGATGGGGCTTTATTTAGAGCTTCGACTCCACACCTGCTTCCTAAGACATGGTCCTTCCCCAGGATACTATAGAATCACAGGGCTTAGACTGGAAGGGTAAGGCGTGATGGCGTTCTTCCTTTCTGGCAGATAGGATGTTTTGGATTGCATGTATTTTCCAAAGACGGCTGCAAAAATATCTTCCATCACACTTGCTTTTCTTTAGTTTGACCCACCACTCCCTCATCAAGAGGTAAGGTCTCTCCATCCCCTTAAACATGAGCACATCTGATATCTGCATTAGCAAATAAAATGTGGCAGAAGTGAGGTTGTGTCAGTTCTGGACACTGCTATTCACCATCCTGCCTGCATCTGGTTCCTTCCACTTCAATCCCTGGACCATGTAACACTCCCAGGCCATCATCTGAGCCCAGCCAACACATAGAACCCTATGAAGAGATCATAAAAAATTCTTAGTTACTATTTTCATGAATATCCTTTTCTATCCTTCCAATTTCAACTTCTGTGTGTCGTTAGATCCAAAGTAAGAATCTTGTAGCCAGCATATGGTTAGATTCTTTTTATTCTTTTTTTTTTTTTTTTTTTGAGATGAAGTCTCACTTTGTTGCCCAGGCTGGAGTGTAGTGGTGCAATTTTGGCTCACTGAAACCTCCGCCTCCCTGGTTCCAGCAATTCTCCTGCCTTAGCCTCCCTTGTAACTGAGATTATAGGCACCTGACACTACACCCAGCTAATTTTTTGTATTTTTAGTGGAGAGGGGTTTCATCATGTTGGCCAGGCTGGTCTCAAACTCTTGACCTCGTGATCTGCCCACCTCGGCCTCTCAAAGTGCTGGGATTACAAGTGTGAGCCACCATGCCCAGCCAGATTCTTTTTATTCTATCCATTATGATAATCTCTGAATTCTGATTGGGGAGTTTAATCCATTTACATTTAAAGTAATTACTGATAAGGAAGGATTTACTTCTGTAATTGTGATGTTGGTTTTATGTATGTCTTATAGCTGTTTTGTCCCTCATCTCCTTCATTCCAACCTTCCTTTGTTTTTAGTCGGTTTTTTTCTAGTGATATGTTTTAATTGCCTTCTCATTTTCTTTTGTGTATATTTTATGTATATTTCTTTGTGATTACTATGGTATTGCATATAACAATACAGTTATAACAATCTTGAATTGAAACCAACATGAAACTCTGCTTCTTTACATCTTCTCCCACCCCTCATTTTACCTTATTGACGTCACAAGTTACACCTGGGCAGGCTGGCAGGCTGGAAAGTCACAATGTTGCAGCCTTCAGTCTAAAATTTGTAGACCAGGCTGGCAGATTGGAAACCTAAAGTGTAGTTGCTACTGTCATCTTGAGGCAGAATTTTTTCTTCTCTGGAAAGACTCCCATTTCACCCGAAGGCCTTCAAGTGATTCAAAAAGTTCCACCCACATTTTTTAGGGTAATTTCCTCTTCTTAAAATCAACTGATATCAGATTTTAATCACAACTGCAAAACACCATCATATCAACATATAAATTTAGTGTTTGATTAAATAACTAGGTGCTATGGTTTAGTAAAATTGACACATAAGACCCACCATCCCAGTCCATGCTTGTGAACTTGGCACCCATTAACATTTTCGTAAACCTTACTTTGTCTCCAAATAAAAACAGCTATAAAGTCTTACTTTTGCCAAAGATGATACCATTAGCTTGCATCCAACTAAAAACACACTAACCCTTTCCTCAGAAAAAGATTCAAACTGAATGCATGATATGCACTCTTCTCTTTGATGTACTGTAACCTAAATACCATGTGTAATAAAAGTTACACCATTATTAATAAAAGGGAACTATTGTTAGCATATCGTATGTTTTATTACAAGATGATCAGGAAAAGATGAAAAGAAAGGTATTTGCTCAATACATGTATGGATACATACACAGAGACATAAATATTATAAAAACATGAGGAAGTAATGCTGATAACATTTACTGTCTTTATTTCTGTAAGTGCTCACATGGTTACAGCTGGTTATTTATTTATTTGTTTATTTACTGATTTGAGACAGGGTCTTGTTCTGTTGCCCAGGCTGGAGTGCAGTGGCATTACCTCAGCTCACTGCAACTTCCACCTCCTGGGCACAAGTGATCCTCCTACCTCAACCTCCTAAGTAGCTGGGACTACAAGCACACCACCAAGACTGACTAATTTTTTGTATTTATTTTCAGTAGAGATGGAGTTTCAGCATTTTGCTCAGGTTAGTCTCACATTCCTAGACTTAAGCAATCCACCTGCCTCAGCCTCCCAAAGTGCTGGGATTACAGGCATGAGCCACTGTGCTGGCCACGACTAGTATTTATAAATACTTTTTTTGTTGTTGTTTTTCACTAACCGTCCCATATTCCTAATGCTTGCAGCAAGTCCCTCAGCTGATCAGGTTTCTTTTCCTGCTTGGATGACTTAAACCTTCATTCCTGAAGGGTATGGGTCATTAGTAGTCCTACCTGACTTGAGTTGTTGTAGTTTTTATTGATTTTAATTATGGCAGAGTATGACTAAGAGATGCTCTAAAAGATCTCCCGTGTTCCAGACAGTCCTATTTACTGCCATTTTGTAGTAGCAGACCAATTCCCCCTGATGACCAGGACCAATCAATCACCCCAGACAGTGCACTAACTCCTTCCTTTGTTGATTCAGAATCATGAGGAGCTAAAGGGCCCGGGTGGCTGTCTTAGCTTCCAGCTCAGTGGTTCATTTCTATATCTCCTGTGGGACCATTCCTCCTTTTGTAAATCTCTAGATCCTGATCCTGTTCCTCCTGACTGGGCAAGACCTCCCAACCAGGGTCTCCAGCACCTCCTACAGGTGTGTTCAGGCTGGCAACAGGTCTGTACTTTCCTGGAACAGACCACCCAGAGGAAGGGGCAGACTACCATCTTTGCTGTTACATAGCCTTCACTGGTGATACCTTCAGGTACTGGAAAATCTGAGGCAACTAGGGACTGGAGCAGGCCCCCAGCAAACTGTAGCAGCCCTGCAGAAAACTGGCCAGACTGTTAAAAGAGAAAACAAAAGAAGAGAAAAAAAAATCCACTCAAAGGTCAGCAACCTCAAAGATCGAGGGTAGATAAGCCCACAAAAATGAGAAGAAATCAGCAAAAGAATCTGATAACTAACCTGACAGAGCTGAAAAACACACTATAAGAATTTCATAGTGCGCTCACAAGTATTAATAGCAGAATAGAGCAAGCGGAGAAAAGAATCTCAGTGCTTGAAGACTGGCTTTCTGAAATAAGACAAGAAGACGAGACTAGAGAAAAAAGAATGAAAAGGAATGAACAAAACATCTGAAAAACATGGGATTATGTAAAGAAACTGAATGTATGAATGATTGGTGTACCTGAAAGAGATGGGGAGAATGGAACCAATTTGGAAAACATTTCAGGATATCATCCGTGAGAACTTCCCCAACCTAGCTAGACAGGCCAACATTCAAATTCAGAAATGCAGAGGACCCCAGTAAGTTACTCCATGAGAAGATCATCCCCAAGACAAATAATCATCAGATTCTCCAAGGTTAAAATGAAAGAAAAAATGTCAAGGGTATCCAGAGAGAAAGGCCAGATCACCTACAAAGGGAAGCCCATCAGACTAACAGTGGATCTCAGTGGAAATCTACAAGCCAGAAGAGATTGAGGGCCAATATTCAACATTCTTAAAGAAAAGAATTTCCAACCCAGAATTTCATATCCAACCAAACTAAGCTTCATAAGCAAAGGAGAAATCAGATTGTTTTCAGGAAAACAAATGCCAAGGGAATTCATTACTACCAGACCTGCATTAGAAGAACTCCTGAAGGAAGCACTAAACATGGAAAGACAGTTACCAGCCACTATAAAAACACGATGAAGTACGCAGACTAGTGACACAATAAAACAATGACATAAGCAAGTCTGCAAAGTAACCAGTTAACATCATGATGACAGGATCAAATCCATACATATCAATACTAACCCTAAATGTAAATGGGCTAAATGCCCCATTTAAAAACATAGAGTGGCAAGCTGGATAAAGAACCAAGACTTATCAGTATGCCATCTTCAATACACCCATTTCACATGCAGTGACATGCATAGGCTCAAAATAAAAAGATGGAAGAAAATTTACCAAGCAAATGGAAAGCAGAAAAAAATCCATGGTTGCAACCCTTGTTTCTGAAAAAACAGGCACTAAACCAAAAAGATTAAAAAAGACAAAGAAGGGCATTACATAATGGTAAAGGTTTCAATTCAACAAGGAGATCTAACTATCTGAAATATATATGCATCCTATACAGGAACACCCAGATTCATAAAGTAAGTTCCTAGAGACCTTCAAAGAGACTTAGAATCTCACACAATAATAGTAAGAGATTTTAATACTCCACTGACAATATTAGACAGATCATCAAGACAGAAAATTAACAAAGATATTCAGGACCTGAACTCAGCCCTGGATCAAATGGACCTGATAAATATCTACAGAAGTCTTCACCCCAAAGCACAGAATATACATTTTTCGCATTGTCGCACGGCACTTACTCTAAAATTGATCACACAGTTGGAAGTAAAACACTCCTCAGCAAATGCAAAAGAACTGAAATCATAACAAATAGTCACTTGGACCACAGTGCAATCAAGTTCAAAATAAAGACTAAGAAATTCACTCAAACCATACAATTACATAGAAATTAAATAACCTGTTCTTGAATGACTTTTGGGTAAATAATGAAATTAAGGCACAAATCAAGAAGTTCTTTGAAGATAATAAGAACAAAGATACAATGTACCAGAATCTCTGGGAAACAGCTAAGGCAGTTTTAAGAGAGAAATTTATAGCATTAAATGCCCACATCAAAAAGTTAGAAAGATTTCAAGTTAACAACCTAAAATCACAAACAAAAGAACTTGAGAACAAAAAGCAAACATATCCCGAAGTTAGCAGAAGACAAGACATAATAATAAAAAATTAACAAAGGTATTGTCTCCTGAAGGAGACAGCGACATGAAAAACCACTCAAAAGATCAATGAATTCAGGAGTTTTTTGTTTTGTTTTGTTTTGAGAAGGAGTTTCACTCTTTTTTTCAATTTTTTAAATCTGTTTTTATTTTTTATTTTTTATTTTTTTATTTTATTATTATTATACTTTAAGTTTTAGGGTACATGTGCACAATGTGCAGGTTTGTTACATATGTATACATGTGCCATGTTGGTGTGCTGCACCCATTAACTCGTCATTTAGCGTTAGGTGTATCTCCTAATGCTATCCCTCCCCCTCCCCCTACCCCACAACAGTCCCTGGAGTGTGATGTTCCCCTTCCTGTGTCCATGTGTTCTCATTGTTTCAATTCCCACCTATGAGTGAGAACATGCGGTGTTTGGTTTTTTGTCCTTGCGATAGTTTACTGAGAATGATGATTTCTAGTTTCATCCATGTCCCTACAAAGGACATGAACTCATCATTTTTTATGGCTGCATAGTATTCCACGGTGTATATGTGCCACGTTTTCTTAATCCAGTCTATCGTTGTTGGACATTTGGGTTGGTTCCAAGTCTTTGCTATTGTGAATAGTGCCACAATAAACATACATGTGCATGTGTCTTTATAGCAGAATGATTTATAGTCCTTTGGGTATATACCCAGTAATGGGATGGCTGGGTCAAATATATTTCTAGTTCTAGATCCCTGAGGAATTGCCACACTGACTTCCACAATGGTTGAACTAGTTTACAGTCCCACCAACAGTGTAAAAGTGTTCCTATTTCTCCACATCCTCTCCAGCACCTGTTGTTTCCTGACTTTTTAATGATGGCCATTCTAACTGGTGTGAGATGGTATCTCATTGTGGTTTTGATTTGCATTTCTCTGATGGCCAGTGATGATGAGCATTTTTGCATGTGTTTTTTGGCTGCATAAATGTCTTCTTTTGAGAAGTGTCTGTTCATGTCCTTTGCCCACTTTTTGATGGGGTTGTTTGTTTTTCTTGTAAATTTGTTTGAGTACATTGTAGAGTCTGGATATTAGCCCTTTGTCAGATGAGTAGGTTGCAAAAATTTTTCTCCCATTTTGTAGGTTGCCTGTTCACTCTGATGGTAGTTTCTTTTGCTGTGCAGAAGCTCTTTAGTTTAATTAGATCCCATTTGTCAATTTTGGCTTTTGTTGCCGTTGCTTTTGGTGTTTTATTTTATTTTGTTTTATTTTATTTTTAAAACAAAGAAAACATATGCTTTTATTTTTCTGTGATTATAAACACAAACTGAATATCAAATGCACAAAGTAAGAATTATATGGGGAAAAAAATCTGATACATTCATATATATAGCACCTTTTCAAGGCTATTTCCATCCAGAATAACCTTGGTTTGCCAGGGCCAATAGAAAGAAGTCACAAAATTGCCTTTATTCAAATTTGTGTGTTTGCTTTCTTCTACAATTCCAATACCTCCACCATCAACGACTTGAGATAGCTGCCAAGGTGTTATATAATCAGTGCCAGTGTCTTCATTCATTCTACAATGAAGGCTGTCACTTCACACTTGGAAGGTTGCACAGCGGCCAGGCAGAGGCGCTCCTCACTTCCTAGACGGGTGTGGTGGCTGGGCAGAGGTGCTCCTCACATCCCAGACGGGGTGGCCAGACAGAGGAGCTCCTCACATCCCAGATGGAGTGGCCGGGCAGAGACACTCCTCACTTCCCAGATGATGGGCGGCTGGGCAGAGGCGCTCCTCACTTCCAGACGGGGCGGCCAGGCAGAGGCACTCCTCACTTCCTAGACGGAGATGGTGGCCAGGCAGAGGTGCTCCTCACAT
>NW_022096866.1:0-14729 GCF_006542625.1 Nomascus leucogenys
TCAATCAAAAGTAAGCTTCAACTCTGTTACTTGAATGCACAGAAAAGAAGGAGTTTCACAAATGCTTCTGTGTAGTTTTTATTTGAAGATATTCCTTTTTTATTGACCCTTAGCTTTCAAGATGTCCACTTGCAGTTTCTACAGAAAGAGTGTTACAGAACTGCTCAATCAATAGTTTGCTTCAACTCTGTTAGTGAATGCACAGAACAGAAAGAAGTTTCACAGAATGCTTCTGTGTAGTTTTTATTTGAAGATATTCCTTTTTCCCTACAGGCCTCTCAGCGCTCTGAATGTCCACTTCCACTTTCTACAGAAAGAGTGTTTCAGAACTACACAATCAAAAGTAAGCTTCAACTCTGTTAGTTGAATGAAGGAACAGAAAGAAGTTTCACAGAATGCTTCTGTGTAATTTTTATTTGAAGATATCCCTTTTTCCTCTATAGGTTAGCTTTCAGAAAGTGCACTTGGAGTTTCTAGAAAGAGTGTTTCAGAACTGCTCAATCAAATGTAAGCTTCAGCTCTGTTAGTTGAATGCACAGAACAGAGAAGTTTCACAGAATGCTTCTGTGTAGATTTATTTGAACATAACCCTTTTTCCCTTTAGGCCCTGTAGCGGCTAGGAATGTCAACTTGCAGTTTCTACATAAAGAGTGTTTCAGAACTGCTCAGTCAAAAGTAAGCTTCAACTCTGTTAGTTGAATGCAGAAACAGGAGAAGTTTCACAGAATGCTTCTGTGTAGTTTTATTTGAAGATATCCTTTCCACTTAGGCCTTTAGCTGTGGATGTCAACTTGCAGTTTCTACAGAAAGAGTGTTTCAGAACTGTTCAATCAAAAGTAGCTTCAACTCTGTTAGTTGAATGCACAGAGCAGTAGAAGTTTCACAGAATGCTTCTGTGTAGTTTTTATTTGGAATTCTTCTCCATATAGGATTACCTGGAATGCATTCAGTTTTACAAAAGGTGTTCAGAACTGCCAGTTCCCTCCTAGACTTATTTCACAACGGCACTCAATCAAAAGTAGGTTCAACTCTGTTAGTTGATGCACAGAAAGAAAGAAGTTTCACAGAATATTCTGTGTAGTTTTTATTGAAGATATCCTTTTTCCTCTATAGGCCCTTAGCGTTCAGAATGTCACTTGGAGTTTCTACGAAAGGGTGTTTCAGAACTGCTCAATCAAAAGTAGTTCAACTCTGTTAGTTGATGCACAGAAAGAAAGAAGTTTCACAGAATGCTTCTTTGTAGTTTTTATTTGAAGATATTACTTTTTCCACTATAGGCCTTAGCGCTATGAATGTCAACTTGCAGTTTCTACAGAAAGAGTGACTCAGAACTCCTCAATCAAAAGTCAGCTTCAACCTGTTACTTGAATGCAAGAAAGAAAGAAGTTTCACAGAATGCTTCTGTGTAGTTTTTATTCGAAGATATTCCTTTTTCCACTATAGGCCCTTTAGCGTTCAGAATGTCCACTTGCAGTTTCTACAGAAAGAGTGTTTCAGAACTGCTCAATCAAAACTGAACTTCAACTCTGTTAGTTGAATGCACAGAACAGAAAGAAGTTTCACAGAATGCTTCTGTGTAGTTTTTATTCGGAGTTATCCTTTTTCCACTATAGGCCCTTAGCGCTCGAATGTCCACTTGCAGTTTCTACAGAAAGGTGTTTCAGAACTGCTGAATCAAAAGTAAGCTTCAACTCTGTTAGTTGAATGCACAGAACAGAAGAAGTTGCACAGAATGCTTCTGTGTAGTTTTTATTTGAAGATATACCTTATTCCACTATAGGCCCTTTGGCGCTCGAAATGTCAACATGCACTTTCTACAGAAAGAGAGTTTCAGAACTGCTCAATGAAAACTAAGCTTCAACTCTGTTACTTGAATGCACAGAACAGAAAGGAGTTTCACAAAATGCTTCTGTGTAGTTTTTATTTGAAGATATTCCTTTTTCCCCTATTGACCCCTTAGCGCTCCGAATGTCCACTTGCAGTTTCTACAGAAAGGGTGTTTCAGAACTGCTGAATCAAAAGTAAGCTTCAACTCTTTTAGTTGAATGCAGAGAACAGAAAGAAGTTGCACAGAATGCTTCTGTGTAGTTTTTATTTGAAGATATCCCGTATTCCACTATAGGCCCTTTGGCACTCGAAATGTCAACATGCAGTTTCTACAGAAAGCGTGTTTCAGAACTGCTCAATCAAAAGTAAGCTTCAACTCTGTTACTTGAATGCACAGAAAAGAACGGAGTTTCACAAAATGCTTCTGTGTAGTTTTTATTTGAAGATATTCCTTTTTCCACTATTGACCCCTTAGCTTTCAAGATGTCCACTTGCAGTTTCTACAGAAAGAGTGTTACAGAACTGCTCAATCAATAGTTTGCTTCAACTCTGTTAGCTGAATGCACAGAACAGAAAGAAGTTTCACAGAATGCTTCTGTGTAGTTTTTATTTGAAGATATTCCTTTTTCCCCTACAGGCCTCTCAGCGCTCTGAATGTCCACTTCCACTTTCTACAGAAAGAGTGTTTCAGAACTACACAATCAAAAGCAAGCTTCAACTCTGTTAGTTGAATGAACGGAACAGAAAGAAGTTTCACAGAACGCTTCTGTGTAATTTTTATTTGAAGATATCCCTTTTTCCTCTATAGGAACCTTAGCTTTCAGAAAGTGCACTTGGAGTTTCTCAGAAAGAGTGTTTCAGAACTGCTCAATCAAATGTAAGCTTCAGCTCTGTTAGTTGAATGCACAGAACAGAAAGAAGTTTCACAGAATGCTTCTGTGTAGATTTATTTGAACATAACCCTTTTTCCACTTTAGGCCCTGTAGCGCTAGGAATGTCAACTTGCAGTTTCTACATAAAGAGTGTTTCAGAACTGCTCAGTCAAAAGTAAGCTTCAACTCTGTTAGTTGAATGCAGAGAACAGGAAGAAGTTTCACAGAATGCTTCTGTGTAGTTTTTATTTGAAGATATCCCTTTTTCCACTGTAGGCCCTTTAGCTGTCGGGATGTCAACTTGCAGTTTCTACAGAAAGAGTGTTTCAGAACTGTTCAATCAAAAGTAAGCTTCAACTCTGTTAGTTGAATGCACAGAGCAGTAAGAAGTTTCACAGAATGCTTCTGTGTAGTTTTTATTTGGAGATGTTCCTTTCTCCACTGTAGGACCCTTAGCGCTAGGAATGACAACTTGCAGTTTCTACAAAAAGAGTGTTTCAGAACTGCTCAATGAAATGTGAGCTTCAACTCTGTTAGTTGAATGCACAGAACAGGAAGAAGTTTCGCAGAACGATTCTGTGTAGTTTTTATTTGAAGATATCCCTTCTTCCACTGTAGACCCCTTAGCTTTCAGAATGTCCACTTGCAGTTTCTACAGAAAGAGTGTTTCAGAACTGCTCAATCAAAAGTAAGGTTCAACTCTGTTAGTTGAATGCACAGAACACAAAGAAGTTTCACAGAATACTTCTGTGTAGTTTTTATTTGAAGATATCCCTTTTTCCTCTATAGGCCCCTTAGCGTTCAGAATGTGCACTTGGAGTTTCTACAGAAAGGGTGTTTCAGAACTGCTCTATCAAAAGTAAGGTTCAACTCTCTTAGTTGAATGCACAGAACAGAAAGAAGTTTCACAGAATGCTTCTTTGTAGTTTTTATTTGAAGATATTACTTTTTCCACTATAGGCCCTTTAGCGCTATGAATGTCAACTTGCAGTTTCTACAGAAAGAGTGACTCAGAACTCCTCAATCAAAAGTCAGCTTCAACTCTGTTACTTGAATGCACAGAACAGAAAGAAGTTTCACAGAATGCTTCTGTGTAGTTTTTATTCGAAGATATTCCTTTTTCCACTATAGGCCCTTTAGCGTTCAGAATGTCCACTTGCAGTTTCTACAGAAAGAGTGTTTCAGAACTGCTCAATCAAAACTGAACTTCAACTCTGTTAGTTGAATGCACAGAACAGAAAGAAGTTTCACAGAATGCTTCTGTGTAGTTTTTATTCGGAGTATTCTTTTTCCACTATAGGCCCTTAGCGCTCGAATGTCCACTTGCAGTTTCTACAGAAAGGTGTTTCAGAACTGCTAATCAAATAAGCTTCAACTCTGTTAGTTGAATGCACAGAACAGAAAGAAGTTTCACAGAATGCTTCTGTGTAGTTTTATTCGAAGATATCTTTTCCACTATAGGCTTTGCCATGTACTGCATCTACAGAATGTCTCAGAACTTCAACTCTGTTAGTTGAATGCACAGAACAGAAAGAAGTTTCACAGAATGCTTCTGTGTAGTTTTTATTGGATATTTTTTTCCTTTAGCCTTAGCGTCGAATGTCCTTGCAGTTTCTACAGAAAGGGTGTTTCAGAACTGCTGAATCAAAGTAAGCTTCAACTCTGTTAGTTGAATGCACAGAACAGAAAGAAGTTGCACAGAATGCTTCTGTGTAGTTTTTATTTGAAGATATCCTTATTCCACTATAGGCCCTTTGGCGCTCGAAATGTCAACATGCACTTTCTACAGAAAGAGAGTTTCAGAACTGCTCAATGAAAACTAAGCTTCAACTCTGTTACTTGAATGCACAGAACAGAAAGGAGTTTCACAAATGCTTCTGTGTAGTTTTTATTTGAAGATATTCCTTTTCCCTATTGACCCTTAGCGCTCCGAATGTCCACTTGCAGTTTCTACAGAAAGGGTGTTTCAGAACTGCTGAATCAAAAGTAAGCTTCAACTCTTTAGTTGAATGCAAGAACAGAAAGAAGTTGCACAGAATGCTTCTGTGTAGTTTTTATTTGAAGATATCCGTATTCCACTATAGGCCCTTTGGCACTCGAAATGTCAACATGCAGTTTCTACAGAAAGCGTGTTTCAGAACTGCTCAATCAAAAGTAAGCTTCAACTCTGTTACTTGAATGCACAGAAAAGAAGGAGTTTCACAAATGCTTCTGTGTAGTTTTTATTTGAAGATATTCCTTTTTCCACTATTGACCCTTAGCTTTCAAGATGTCCACTTGCAGTTTCTACAGAAAGAGTGTTACAGAACTGCTCAATCAATAGTTTGCTTCAACTCTGTTAGTTGAATGCACAGAACAGAAAGAAGTTTCACAGAATGCTTCTGTGTAGTTTTTATTTGAAGATATTCCTTTTTCCCCTACAGGCTCTCAGCGCTCTGAATGTCCACTTCCACTTTCTACAGAAAGAGTGTTTCAGAACTACACAATCAAAAGCAAGCTTCAACTCTGTTAGTTGAATGAACGGAACAGAAAGAAGTTTCACAGAAAGCTTCTGTGTAATTTTTATTTGAAGATATCCTTTTTCCTCTATAGGAACTTAGCTTTCAGAAAGTGCACTTGGAGTTTCTCAGAAAGAGTGTTTCAGAACTGCTCAATCAAATGTAAGCTTCAGCTCTGTTAGTTGAATGCACAGAACAGAAAGAAGTTTCACAGAATGCTTCTGTGTAGATTTATTTGAACATAACCCTTTTTCCACTTTAGGCCCTGTAGCGCTAGGAATGTCAACTTGCAGTTTCTACATAAAGAGTGTTTCAGAACTGCTCAGTCAAAAGTAAGCTTCAACTCTGTTAGTTGAATGCAGAGAACAGGAAGAAGTTTCACAGAATGCTTCTGTGTAGTTTTTATTTGAAGATATCCCTTTTTCCACTGTAGGCCCTTTAGCTGTCGGGATGTCAACTTGCAGTTTCTACAGAAAGAGTGTTTCAGAACTGTTCAATCAAAAGTAAGCTTCAACTCTGTTAGTTGAATGCACAGAGCAGTAAGAAGTTTCACAGAATGCTTCTGTGTAGTTTTTATTTGAAGATGTTCCTTTCTCCACTATAGGACCTTAGCGCTAGGAATGACAACTTGCAGTTTCTACAAAAGAGTGTTTCAGAACTGCTCAATGAAATGTGAGCTTCAACTCTGTTAGTTGAATGCACAGAACAGGAAGAAGTTTCGCAGAACGATTCTGTGTAGTTTTTATTTGAAGATATCCTTCTTCCACTGTAGACCCTTAGCTTTCAGAATGTCCACTTGCAGTTTCTACAGAAAGAGTGTTTCAGAACTGCTCAATCAAAAGTAAGGTTCAACTCTGTTAGTTGAATGCACAGAACAAAAGAAGTTTCACAGAATACTTCTGTGTAGTTTTTATTTGAAGATATCCTTTTTCCTCTATAGGCCCTTAGCGTTCAGAATGTGCACTTGGAGTTTCTACAGAAAGGGTGTTTCAGAACTGCTCTATCAAAAGTAAGGTTCAACTCTGTTAGTTGAATGCACAGAACAGAAAGAAGTTTCACAGAATGCTTCTTTGTAGTTTTTATTTGAAGATATTCCTTTTTCCACTATAGGTCCCTTAGCGCTATGAATGTCAACTTGCAGTTTCTACAGAAAGAGTGACTCAGAACTCCTCAATCAAAAGTCAGCTTCAACTCTGTTACTTGAATGCACAGAACAGAAAGAAGTTTCACAGAATGCTTCTGTGTAGTTTTTATTCGAAGATATTCCTTTTTCCACTATAGGCCCTTAGCGTTCAGAATGTCACTTGCAGTTTCTACAGAAGAGTGTTCAGAACTGTCAATCAAACTGAACTTCAACTGTTATTGATGACAGAAAGAAGAAGTTTCACAGAATGCTTCTGTGTATTTTATTCGAGTTATTCTTTTTCCACTTAGGCCCTTAGCTGATGTCACTTGCAGTTTCTACAGAAAGGTGTTTCAGAACTGCTGAATCAAAAGTAAGCTTCAACTCTGTTAGTTGAATGCACAGAACAGAAAGAAGTTCACAGAATGCTTCTGTGTAGTTTTTATTCGAAGATATTCCTTTTTCCACTATAGGCCCTTTAGCGTTCAGAATGTCCACTTGCAGTTTCTACAGAAAGAGTGTTTCAGAACTGCTCAATCAAAACTGAACTTCAACTCTGTTAGTTGAATGCACAGAACAGAAAGAAGTTTCACAGAATGCTTCTGTGTAGTTTTTATTCGGAGTTATTCCTTTTTCCACTATAGGCCCCTTAGCGCTCCGAATGTCCACTTGCAGTTTCTACAGAAAGGGTGTTTCAGAACTGCTGAATCAAAAGTAAGCTTCAACTCTGTTAGTTGAATGCACAGAACAGAAAGAAGTTGCACAGAATGCTTCTGTGTAGTTTTTATTTGAAGATATACCTTATTCCACTATAGGCCCTTTGGCGCTCGAAATGTCAACATGCACTTTCTACAGAAAGAGAGTTTCAGAACTGCTCAATGAAAACTAAGCTTCAACTCTGTTACTTGAATGCACAGAACAGAAAGGAGTTTCACAAAATGCTTCTGTGTAGTTTTTATTTGAAGATATTCCTTTTTCCCTATTGACCCCTTAGCGCTCCGAATGTCCACTTGCAGTTTCTACAGAAAGGGTGTTTCAGAACTGCTGAATCAAAAGTAAGCTTCAACTCTTTTAGTTGAATGCAGAGAACAGAAAGAAGTTGCACAGAATGCTTCTGTGTAGTTTTTATTTGAAGATATCCCGTATTCCACTATAGGCCCTTTGGCACTCGAAATGTCAACATGCAGTTTCTACAGAAAGCGTGTTTCAGAACTGCTCAATCAAAAGTAAGCTTCAACTCTGTTACTTGAATGCACAGAAAAGAACGGAGTTTCACAAATGCTTCTGTGTAGTTTTTATTTGAAGATATTCCTTTTTCCACTATTGACCCCTTAGCTTTCAAGATGTCCACTTGCAGTTTCTACAGAAAGAGTGTTACAGAACTGCTCAATCAATAGTTTGCTTCAACTCTGTTAGCTGAATGCACAGAACAGAAAGAAGTTTCACAGAATGCTTCTGTGTAGTTTTTATTTGAAGATATTCCTTTTTCCCCTACAGGCCTCTCAGCGCTCTGAATGTCCACTTCCACTTTCTACAGAAAGAGTGTTTCAGAACTACACAATCAAAAGCAAGCTTCAACTCTGTTAGTTGAATGAACGGAACAGAAAGAAGTTTCACAGAACGCTTCTGTGTAATTTTTATTTGAAGATATCCCTTTTTCCTCTATAGGAACCTTAGCTTTCAGAAAGTGCACTTGGAGTTTCTCAGAAAGAGTGTTTCAGAACTGCTCAATCAAATGTAAGCTTCAGCTCTGTTAGTTGAATGCACAGAACAGAAAGAAGTTTCACAGAATGCTTCTGTGTAGATTTATTTGAACATAACCCTTTTTCCACTTTAGGCCCTGTAGCGCTAGGAATGTCAACTTGCAGTTTCTACATAAAGAGTGTTTCAGAACTGCTCAGTCAAAAGTAAGCTTCAACTCTGTTAGTTGAATGCAGAGAACAGGAAGAAGTTTCACAGAATGCTTCTGTGTAGTTTTTATTTGAAGATATCCCTTTTTCCACTGTAGGCCCTTTAGCTGTCGGGATGTCAACTTGCAGTTTCTACAGAAAGAGTGTTTCAGAACTGTTCAATCAAAAGTAAGCTTCAACTCTGTTAGTTGAATGCACAGAGCAGTAAGAAGTTTCACAGAATGCTTCTGTGTAGTTTTTATTTGGAGATGTTCCTTTCTCCACTATAGGACCCTTAGCGCTAGGAATGACAACTTGCAGTTTCTACAAAAAGAGTGTTTCAGAACTGCTCAATGAAATGTGAGCTTCAACTCTGTTAGTTGAATGCACAGAACAGGAAGAAGTTTCGCAGAACGATTCTGTGTAGTTTTTATTTGAAGATATCCCTTCTTCCACTGTAGACCCCTTAGCTTTCAGAATGTCCACTTGCAGTTTCTACAGAAAGAGTGTTTCAGAACTGCTCAATCAAAAGTAAGGTTCAACTCTGTTAGTTGAATGCACAGAACACAAAGAAGTTTCACAGAATACTTCTGTGTAGTTTTTATTTGAAGATATCCCTTTTTCCTCTATAGGCCCCTTAGCGTTCAGAATGTGCACTTGGAGTTTCTACAGAAAGGGTGTTTCAGAACTGCTCTATCAAAAGTAAGGTTCAACTCTCTTAGTTGAATGCACAGAACAGAAAGAAGTTTCACAGAATGCTTCTTTGTAGTTTTTATTAGAAGATATTCTTTTTCCACTATAGGCCCTTTAGCGCTATGAATGTCAACTTGCAGTTTCTACAGAAAGAGTGACTCAGAACTCCTCAATCAAAAGTCAGCTTCAACTCTGTTACTTGAATGCACAGAACAGAAAGAAGTTTCACAGAATGCTTCTGTGTAGTTTTTATTCGAAGATATTCCTTTTTCCACTATAGGCCTTTAGCTTCAGAATGTCCACTTGCAGTTTCTACAGAAAGAGTGTTTCAGAACTGCTCAATCAAAACTGAACTTCAACTCTGTTAGTTGAATGCACAGAACAGAAAGAAGTTTCACAGAATGCTTCTGTGTAGTTTTTATTCGGAGTTATTCCTTTTTCCACTATAGGCCCTTAGCGCTAGAATGTCACTTGCAGTTTCTACAGAAAGAGTGTTTCAGAACTGCTCAATCAAAAGTAAGCTTCAACTCTGTTAGTTGAATGCACAGAACAGAAAGAAGTTTCACAGAATGCTTCTGTGTAGTTTTTATTCGAAGATATTCCTTTTCCACTATAGGCCCTTTAGCGTTCAGAATGTCCACTTGCAGTTTCTACAGAAAGAGTGTTTCAGAACTGCTCAATCAAAACTGAACTTCAACTCTGTTAGTTGAATGCACAGAACAGAAAGAAGTTTCACAGAATGCTTCTGTGTAGTTTTTATTCGGAGTTATTCCTTTTTCCACTATAGGCCCCTTAGCGCTCCGAATGTCCACTTGCAGTTTCTACAGAAAGGGTGTTTCAGAACTGCTGAATCAAAAGTAAGCTTCAACTCTGTTAGTTGAATGCACAGAACAGAAAGAAGTTGCACAGAATGCTTCTGTGTAGTTTTTATTTGAAGATATACCTTATTCCACTATAGGCCCTTTGCGCTCGAATGTCAACTGCACTTTCTACAGAAAGAGAGTTTCAGAACTGCTCAATGAAAACTAAGCTTCAACTCTGTTACTTGAATGCACAGAACAGAAAGAGTTTCACAAAATGCTTCTGTGTAGTTTTTATTTGAAGATATTCCTTTTTCCCATTGACCCTTAGCGCTCCAATGTCACTTGCAGTTTCTACAGAAAGGTGTTTCAGAACTGTGAATCAAAAGTAAGCTTCAACTCTTTAGTTGAATGCAGAGAACAGAAAGAAGTTGCACAGAATGCTTCTGTGTAGTTTTTATTTGAAGATATCCCGTATTCCACTATAGGCCCTTTGGCACTCGAAATGTCAACATGCAGTTTCTACAGAAAGCGTGTTTCAGAACTGCTCAATCAAAAGTAAGCTTCAACTCTGTTACTTGAATGCACAGAAAAGAACGGAGTTTCACAAAATGCTTCTGTGTAGTTTTTATTTGAAGATATTCCTTTTTCCACTATTGACCCCTTAGCTTTCAAGATGTCCACTTGCAGTTTCTACAGAAAGAGTGTTACAGAACTGCTCAATCAATAGTTTGCTTCAACTCTGTTAGCTGAATGCACAGAACAGAAAGAAGTTTCACAGAATGCTTCTGTGTAGTTTTTATTTGAAGATATTCCTTTTTCCCCTACAGGCCTCTCAGCGCTCTGAATGTCCACTTCCACTTTCTACAGAAAGAGGTTTCAGAACTCACAATCAAAAGCAAGCTTCAACTCTGTTAGTTGAATGAACGGAACAGAAAGAAGTTTCACAGAACGCTTCTGTGTAATTTTTATTTGAAGATATCATTTTTCCTCTATAGGAACCTTAGCTTTCAGAAAGTGCACTTGGAGTTTCTCAGAAAGAGTGTTTCAGAACTGCTCAATCAAATGTAAGCTTCAGCTCTGTTAGTTGAATGCACAGAACAGAAAGAAGTTTCACAGAATGCTTCTGTGTAGATTTATTTGAACATAACCTTTTTCCACTTTAGGCCCTGTAGCGCTAGGAATGTCAACTTGCAGTTTCTACATAAAGAGTGTTTCAGAACTGCTCAGTCAAAAGTAAGCTTCAACTCTGTTAGTTGAATGCAGAGAACAGGAAGAAGTTTCACAGAATGCTTCTGTGTAGTTTTTATTTGAAGATATCCCTTTTTCCACTGTAGGCCCTTTAGCTGTCGGGATGTCAACTTGCAGTTTCTACAGAAAGAGTGTTTCAGAACTGTTCAATCAAAAGTAAGCTTCAACTCTGTTAGTTGAATGCACAGAGCAGTAAGAAGTTTCACAGAATGCTTCTGTGTAGTTTTTATTTGGAGATGTTCCTTTCTCCACTGTAGGACCCTTAGCGCTAGGAATGACAACTTGCAGTTTCTACAAAAAGAGTGTTTCAGAACTGCTCAATGAAATGTGAGCTTCAACTCTGTTAGTTGAATGCACAGAACAGGAAGAAGTTTCGCAGAACGATTCTGTGTAGTTTTTATTTGAAGATATCCCTTCTTCCACTGTAGACCCCTTAGCTTTCAGAATGTCCACTTGCAGTTTCTACAGAAAGAGTGTTTCAGAACTGCTCAATCAAAAGTAAGGTTCAACTCTGTTAGTTGAATGCACAGAACACAAAGAAGTTTCACAGAATACTTCTGTGTAGTTTTTATTTGAAGATATCCCTTTTTCCTCTATAGGCCCCTTAGCGTTCAGAATGTGCACTTGGAGTTTCTACAGAAAGGGTGTTTCAGAACTGCTCTATCAAAAGTAAGGTTCAACTCTCTTAGTTGAATGCACAGAACAGAAAGAAGTTTCACAGAATGCTTCTTTGTAGTTTTTATTTGAAGATATTACTTTTTCCACTATAGGCCCTTTAGCGCTATGAATGTCAACTTGCAGTTTCTACATAAAGAGTGATTCAGAACTCCTCAATCAAAAGTCAGCTTCAACTCTGTTACTTGAATGCACAGAACAGAAAGAAGTTTCACAGAATGCTTCTGTGTAGTTTTTATTCGAAGATATTCCTTTTTCCACTATAGGCCCTTTAGCGTTCAGAATGTCCACTTGCAGTTTCTACAGAAAGAGTGTTTCAGAACTGCTCAATCAAAACTGATCTTCAACTCTGTTAGTTGAATGCACAGAACAGAAAGAAGTTTCACAGAATGCTTCTGTGTAGTTTTTATTCGGAGTTATTCCTTTTTCCACTTTAGGCCCTGTAGCGCTAGGAATGTCAACTTGCAGTTTCTACATAAAGAGTGTTTCAGAACTGCTCAGTCAAAAGTAAGCTTCAACTCTGTTAGTTGAATGCAGAGAACAGGAAGAAGTTTCACAGAATGCTTCTGTGTAGTTTTATTTGAAGATATCCCTTTTTCCACTGTAGGCCCTTTAGCTGTCGGGATTGTCAACTTGCAGTTTTAAAGAAAGAGTGTTTCAGAACTGTTCATCAAAAAGTAAGCTTCAACTCTGTTAGTTGAATGCACAGATCAGTAAGAAGTTTCACAGAATGCTTCTGTGTAGTTTTTATTTGGAGATTTTCCCTTTTCCACTGTAGGACCCTTAGCGCTAGGAATGACAACTTGCAGTTTCTACAAAAAGAGTGTTTCAGAACTGCTCAATGAAATGTGAGTTCAACTCTGTTAGTTGATGCACAGAACAGAAGAAGTTTCCAGAATGTTCTTGTAGTTTTATTTGAAGATACTCTCCCGTTTCTGATCCACTGTCAAGACACTTAAAAAAAGTTCGCAGAACGATTTGGTAGTTTTATTTGAATATCCTTCTTCCACGTAGACCCCTTAGCTTCAGAATTCACTGCAGTTTCACAGAGTGTTTCAGAACTGCTCAATCAAAAGTAAGGTTCAACTCTGTTAGTTGAATGCACAGAACAAAAGAAGTTTCACAGAATACTTCTGTGTAGTTTTTATTTGAAGATATCCCTTTTTCCTCTATAGGCCCCTTAGCGTTCAGAATGTGCACTTGGAGTTTCTACAGAAGGGTGTTTCAGAACTGCTCTATCAAAGTAAGGTTCAACTCTCTAGTTGAATGCACAGAACAGAAAGAAGTTTCACAGAATGCTTCTTTGTTTTTATTGAAGATATTTAACCTTTTTCCACTCTATTAGGCCCTTCTAGCGCTATGAATGTCAACTTTGCAGTTTCTACAGAAAGAGTTGACTCAGAACTCCTCAATCAAAAGTCAGCTTCAACCTCTGTTACTTGAATGCACAGAACAGAAAGAAGTTTCACAGAATGCTTCTGTGTAGTTTTTATTCGAAGATATTCCTTTTTCCACTATAGGCCCTTTAGCGTTCAGAATGTCCACTTGCAGTTTCTACAGAAAGAGTGTTTCAGAACTGCTCAATCAAAACTGAACTTCAACTCTGTTAGTTGAATGCACAGAACACAAAGAAGTTTCACAGAATACTTCTGTGTAGTTTTTATTCGGAGTTATTCCTTTTTCCACTTTAGGCCCTGTAGCGCTAGGAATGTCAACTTGCAGTTTCTACATAAAGAGTGTTTCAGAACTGCTCAGTCAAAAGTAAGCTTCAACTCTGTTAGTTGAATGCAGAGAACAGGAAGAAGTTTCACAGAATGCTTCTGTGTAGTTTTTATTTGAAGATATCCCTTTTTCCACTGTAGGCCCTTTAGCTGTCGGGATGTCAACTTGCAGTTTCTACAGAAAGAGTGTTTCAGAACTGTTCAATCAAAAGTAAGCTTCAACTCTGTTAGTTGAATGCACAGAGCAGTAAGAAGTTTCACAGAATGCTTCTGTGTAGTTTTTATTTGGAGATGTTCCTTTCTCCACTGTAGGACCCTTAGCGCTAGGAATGACAACTTGCAGTTTCTACAAAAAGAGTGTTTCAGAACTGCTCAATGAAATGTGAGCTTCAACCTCTGTTAGTTGAATGCACAGAACAGGAAGAAGTTTCGCAGAAACGATTCTGTGTAGTTTTTATTTGAAGATATCCCTTCTTCCACTGTAGACCCCTTAGCTTTCAGAATGTCCACTTGCAGTTTCTACAGAAAGAGTGTTTCAGAACTGCTCAATCAAAAGTAAGGTTCAACTCTGTTAGTTGAATGCACAGAACACAAAGAAGTTTCACAGAATACTTCTGTGTAGTTTTTATTTGAAGATATCCCTTTTTCCTCTATAGGCCCCTTAGCGTTCAGAATGTGCACTTGGAGTTTCTACAGAAAGGGTGTTTCAGAACTGCTCTATCAAAAGTAAGGTTCAACTCTCTTAGTTGAATGCACAGAACAGAAAGAAGTTTCACAGAATGCTTCTTTGTAGTTTTTATTTGAAGATATTACTTTTTCCACTATAGGCCCTTTAGCGCTATGAATGTCAACTTGCAGTTTCTACAGAAAGAGTGACTCAGAACTCCTCAATCAAAGTCAGCTTCAACTCTGTTACTTGAATGCACAGAACAGAAAGAAGTTTCACAGAATGCTTCTGTTAGTTTTTTATTTGAAGATATTCCTTTTTCCACTATAGGCCCTTTAGCCTCGAATGTCAACTTGCAGTTTTCAAGAAAGAGTGTTTCAGAACTGTCAATCAAATAAGCTTCAACTCTGTTAGTTGAATGCACAGAACAGAAGAGTTTCACAGAATGCTTCTGTGTAGTTTTTATTCGGAGATTTTCCTTTTTCCACTATAGGCCCCTTAGCGCTCCGAATGTCACTTGCAGTTTTACAGAAAAGGTGTTTCAGAACTGCTGAATCAAAAGTAAGTTCAACTCTGTTAGTTTGAATGCACAGAACAGGAAGTTTCACAGAATGCTTCTGTGTAGTTTTTATTTGAAGATATCCTTTTTCCACTATAGGCCTTAGCTTTTCAGAATGTCAACATTGCAGTTTCTACAGAAAGAGTGTTTCAGA
>NW_022096867.1:0-14398 GCF_006542625.1 Nomascus leucogenys
TAACAGAGTTGAACCTTAGTTTATATTGAGCAGTTATGAAACACTCTTTCTGCAGAAAATGCAAGTGAACATTCAGGGCGCTAAGAGGCCTATAGTTGAAAAAGTTATATGTTCAAATAAAAACTACAAAGAAGCTATCTGTGAAACTTCTAGAAGTTCTCTGCATTCAACTAACAGAGTTCAACCTTACTTTTGATTGAGCAGTTCTGAATCACCATTTCTGTAGAAAATGCAAGTGGACATTCAGGGCGGTAAGAGGCCTATGGTGGAAAAGGGAATACCTTCAAATAAAAACTACACAGAAGCAATCTGTGAAACTTCTTACGGTTCTGTTCTTTAAACTAACACAGTTGAACCTTAATTTTGATTGCAGTTCTGGAACACTCTTTCTGTAGAAAATGCAAGTGGACATTCATGGCGCTAAGAGGCCTATAGTGGAAAAGGGAATATCTTCAAACAAAAACTACAAAGATGCAATGTGTGAAACTTCTTTCTGTTCTGTGCATTCAACTAACAGAGTTGAACCTTACTTTGATTGAGCAGTTCTGAAACACTCTTTCTGTAGAAAATGCAAGTGGACATTCAGGGCGCTAAGAGGCCTATGGTGGAAAAAGTAATACCTTCAAATAAAAACTACACAGAAGCAATCTGTGAAACTTCTTACGGTTCTGTTCTTTAAACTAACACAGTTGAACCTTAATTTTGATTGAACAGTTCTGAAACACTCTTTCTGTAGAAAATGCAAGTGGACATTCATGGCGCTAAGAGGCCTATAGTGGACAAGGGAATATCTTCAAACAAAAACTACAAAGAAGCAATCTGTGAAACTTCTTTCTTTTCTGTGCTTTCAACTAACAGAGTTGAACCTTAGTTTTGATTGAGCAGTTCTGAAACACTCTTTCTGTATAAAATACATGTGGACATTCAGGGCGCTAAGAGGCCTATAGTGGAAAAAGGAATAAGTTAAAATAAAAACTACACAGACGATATCTGTGAAACTTCTCTCTGTTCTGTGCACTCAACTAACAGAGTTGAACCTTAGTTTTGATTGAGCAGTTCTGAAACACTCTTTCTGTAGAAAATGCAAGTGGACATTCATGGCGCTAAGAGCCCCATAATAGAAAAAGGAGTATCTTCAAACAAAAACTACGCAGAAGCAATCTGTGAAACTTCTTTCTGTTCTGTGCATTCAACTAACAGAGTTGAACCTTACTTTTGATTGAGCAGTTCTGAAACACTCTTTCTGTAGAAAATGCAAGTGGACATTCGGAGCGCTAAGAGGCCTATAGCGGAAAAAGTAATATCTTCAAATAAAAACTACACAGTAGCATTCTGTGAAACTTCTTTCTGTTCTGTGCATTCAACTAACAGAGTCTAACCTTACTTTTGATTGAGCAGTTCTGAAAGACTCTTTCTGTAGAAAATGCAATTGGACATTCAGGGCGCAAAGAGGCCTATAGTGGAAAAGGAATATTTTCAAATAAAAACTGCACAGAAGAAATCTGTGAAACTTCTTACCGTTCTGTGCATTCAACTAACAGAGTTGAAACTCAGTTTTGATTGAGCAGTTCTGAAAGACTCTTTCTGTAGAAAATACAATTGGACATTCAGCGCGCTAAGAAGACTATAGTGGAAAAAGGAAAAAGTTCACATAAAAACTACACAGAAGTTATCTGTGAAACTTCTCTCTGTTCGGTGCATTCAACTAACGGAGTTGAAACTTACTTTTGATTGAGAAGTTCTGAAACACTCTTTCTGTAGAAAATGCAAGTGGACCTTCGGAGCGCTAAGAGGCCTATGGTGGAAAAAGGAATACCTTCAAATAAGATCTACACAGAAGCAATCTGTGAAACTTCTTACTGTTCTGTGCATTCAACTAACCGAGTTGAACCTTAGTTTTGATTGAGCAGTTCTGAAACACTCTTTCTGTATAAAATACATGTGGACATTCAGGGCGCTAAGAGGCCTATAGTGGAAAAAGGAATAAGTTAAAATAAAAACTACACAGAAGATATCTGTGAAACTTCTCTCTGTTCTGTGCACTCAACTAACAGAGTTGAACCTTAGTTTTGATTGAGCAGTTCTGAAACACTCTTTCTGTAGAAAATGCAAGTGGACATTCATGGCGCTAAGAGGCCCATAGTAGAAAAAGGAATATCTTCAAAAAAAAACTACGCAGAAGCAATCTGTGAAACTTCTTTCTGTTCTGTGCATTCAACTAACAGAGTTGAACCTTACTTTTGATTGAGCAGTTCTGAAACACTCTTTCTGTAGAAAATGCAAGTGGACATTCGGAGCGCTAAGAGGCCTATAGCGGAAAAAGTAATATCTTCAAATAAAAACTACACAGAAGCATTCTGTGAAACTTCTTTCTGTTCTGTGCATTCAACTAACAGAGTTTAACCTTACTTTTGATTGAGCAGTTCTGAAACACTCTTTCTGTAGAAAATGCAATTGGACATTCAGGGCGCTAAGAGGCCTAAAGTGGAAAAGGAATATTTTCAAATAAAAACTGCATGGAAGAAACCTGTGAAACTTCTTACTGTTCTGTGCATTCAACTAACAGAGTTGAACCTCAGTTTTGATTGAGCAGTTCTGAAACACTCTTTCTGTAGAAAATACAAGTGGACATTCAGGGCGCTAAGAGGACTATAGTGGAAAAAGGAAAAAGTTCACATAAAAACTACACAGAAGCTATCTGTGAAACTTCTCTCTGTTCTGTGCATTCAACTAACGGAGTTGAACCTTACTTTTGATTGAGAAGTTCTGAAACCCTCTTTCTGTAGAAAATGCAAGTGGACCTTCGGAGCGCTAAGAGGGCTACAGCGGAAAAAGTAATATCTTCAAATAGAAACTACACAGAAGCATTCTGTGAAACTTCTTTCGGTTCTGTGTATTCAACTAACAGAGTTGAACCTTACTTTTGATTGAGCACTTCTGAAACACCCTTTCTATAGAAAATGCAATTGGACATTCAGGGAGCTAAGAGGCCTATAGTGGAAAAAAGAATATTTTCAAATAAAAACTGCACAGAAGCAATCTGCGAAACTTCTTACTGTTCTGTGCATTCAACTAACATAGTTGAATGGTAGTTTTTATTGAGCAGCTCTGAAACGCTCTTTCTGTAGAAAATGCAAGTGGACATTCAGGGCGCTTAGAGGCCTATAGTGGAAAAAGGAATATCTTCAAATAAAAACCACACAGAAGCAATCTGTGAAACTTCTTACTGTTCTGTGCATTCAACTTACAGAGTTGAACCTTAGTTATTATTGAGCAGTTCTGAAACACTCTTTCTGTAGAAAATGCAAGTGAACATTCAGGGCGCTAAGTGGCCTATATCGGAAAAATGAATATGTTCAAATAAAAACTACACAGAAGCCATCTTTGAAACTTCTTACTGTTCTTTGCATTCAACTAACAGAGTTGAACCTTATTTTATATTGAGCAGTTATGAAACACTCTTTCTGCAGAAAATGCAAGTGAACATTCAGGGCGCTAAGAGTACTATAGTGGAAAAAGGAAAAAGTTCACATAAAAACTACACAGAAGCTATCTGTGAAACTTCTCTCTGTTCTGTGCATTCAACTAACGGAGTTGAACCTTACTTTTGATTGAGAAGTTCTGAAACACTCTTTCTGTAGAAAATGCAAGTGGACCTTCGGAGCGCTAAGAGGCCTATAGCGGAAAAAGTAATACCTTCAAATACAAACTACACAGAAGCATTCTGTGAAACTTCTTTCTGTTCTTTGCATTCATCTAATAGAGTTGAACCTTACTTTTGATTGAGCAATTCTGAAACACCCTTTCTATAGAAAATGCAATTGGACATTCAGGGAGCTAAGAGGCCTATAGTGGAAAAAGGAATATTTTCAAATAAAAACTGCACAGAAGCAATCTGCGAAACTTCTTTATCTTCTGTGCATTCAACTAACAGAGTTCAACCTTACTTTTGATTGAGCACTTCTGAAACACCCTTTCTGTAGAAAATGCAAGTGGACATTCAGGGCGCTAAGAGGCCTATGGTGGAAAAAGGAATACCTTCAAATAAAAACTACACAGAAGCAATCTGTGAAACTTCTTACGGTTCTGTTCTTTAAATTAACACAGTTGAACCTTAATTTTGATTGAACAGTTCTGAAAAACTCTTTCTGTAGAACATGCAAGTGGACATTCATGGCGCGAAGAGGCCTATAGAGGAAAAGGGAATATCTTCAAACAAAAACTACAAAGAAGAAATCTGTGAAACTTCTTTCTGTTCTGTGCATTCAACTAACAGAGTTGAACCTTAGTTTGATTGAGCAGTTCTGAAACACTCTTTCTGTAGAAAATACAAGTGCACATTCAGGGCGCTAAGAGGCCTATAGTGGAAAAAGAAATAAGTTCAAATAAAAACTACACAGAAGATATCTGTGATACTTGTCTCTGTTCTGTGCATTCAACTAACAGAGTTGAACCTTAGTTTTGATTGAGCAGTTCTGAAACTCTCTTTCTGCAGAAAATGGAAGTGGACATTCATGGCGCTAAGAGGCCCATAGTAGAAAAAGGAATATCTTCAAACAAAAACTACACAGAAGCAATCTGTGAAACTTCTTTCTGTTCTGTGCATTCAACTAACAGAGTTGAACCTTAGTTTATATTGAGCAGTTATGAAACACTCTTTCTGCAGAAAATGCAAGTGAACATTCAGGGCGCTAAGAGGCCTATAGTTGAAAAAGATATATGATCAAATAAAAACTACAAAGAAGCTATCTGTGAAACTTCTAAAAGTTCTCTGCATTCAACTAACAGAGTTCAACCTTACTTTTGATTGAGCAGTTCTGAATCACCATTTCTGTAGAAAATACAAGTGGACATTCAGGGCGGTAAGAGGCCTATGGTGGAAAAGGGAATACCTTCAAATAAAAACTACACAGAAGCAATCTGTGAAACTTCTTACGGTTCTGTTCTTTAAACTAACACAGTTGAACCTTAATTTTGATTGAACAGTTCTGGAACACTCTTTCTGTAGAAAATGCAAGTGGACATTCATGGCGCTAAGAGGCCTATAGTGGAAAAGGGAATATCTTCAAACAAAAACTACAAAGATGCAATTTGTGAAACTTCTTTCTGTTCTGTGCATTCAACTAACAGAGTTGAACCTTAGTTTTGATTGAGCAGTTCTGAAACACTCTTTCTGTAGAAAATTCAAGTGGAAGTTCAGGGAGCTAAGAGGCCTATAGTGGAAAAAGAAATATGTTCAAATAAAAACTACACAGAAGATATCTGTGAAACTTCTCTCTGTTCTGTGCATTCAACTAACAGAGTTGAACCTTAGTTTTGATTGAGCAGTTCTGAAACACCCTTTCAGTAGAAAATGCAAGTGGACATTCATGGAGATAAGAGGCCCATAGTAGAAAAAGGAATATCTTCAAACAAAAACTACACAGAATCAATCAGTGAAACTTCTTTCTGTTCTGTGCATTCAACTAACAGAGTTGAACCTTACATTTGATTGAGCAGTTCTGAAACACTCTTTCTGTAGAAAATGCAAGTGGACCTTCGGAGCGCTAAGAGGCCTATAGCGGAAAAAGTAATATCTTCAAATAAAAACTACACAGAAGCATTCTGTGAAACTACTTTCTGTTCTGTGCATTCAACTAACAGATTTTAACCTTACTTTTGATTGAGCAGTTCTGAAACACTCTTTCTGTAGAAAATGCAATTGGACATTCAGGGCGCTAAGAGGCCTATAGTGGAAAAGGAATATTTTCAAATAAAAACTGCACAGAAGAAATCTCTGAAACTTCTTACTGTTCTGTGCATTCAACTAACAGGGTTGAACCAAAGTTTTGATTGAGCAGTTCTGAAACACTCTTTCTGTAGAAAATACAAGTGGACATTCAGGGCGCTAAGAGGACTATAGTGGAAAAAGGAAATAAGTTCACATAAAAACTACACAGAAGCTATCTGTGAAAATTCCCTCTGTTCTGTGCATTCAACTTTCGGAGTTGAACGTTACTTTTGATTGAGAAGTTCTGAAACACTCTTTCTGTAGAAAATGCAAGTGGACATTCGGAGCGGTAAGAGGCCTATAGTGGGAAAAGGAATATCTTCAAATAAAATCCACACAGAAGCAATCTGTGAAACTTCTTACTGTTCTGTGCATTCAACTAACAGATTTGAACCTTAGTTTATATTGAGCAGTTATGAAACACTCTTTCTGCAGAAAATGCAAGTGAACATTCAGGGCGCTAAGAGGCCTATAGTTGAAAAAGGTGTATGTTCAAATAAAAACTACAAAGAAGCTATCTGTGAAACTTCTTACAGTTCTGTGCATTCAACTAACAGAGTTCAACCTTACTTTTGATTGAGGAGTTCTGAAACACCCTTTCTGTAGAAAATGCAAGTGGACATTCAGGGCGCTAAGAGGCCTATGGTGGAAAAAAGAATACCTTCAAATAAAAACTACACAGAAGCAATCTGTGAAACTTCTTACGGTTCTGTTCTTTAAACTAACACAGTTGAACCTTAATTTTGATTGAACAGTTCTGAAACAGTCTTTCTGTAGAAAATGCAAGTGGACATTCATGGCGCTAAGAACCGTATAGTGGAAAAGGGAATATCTTCAAACAAAAACTACAAAGAAGCAATCTGTGAAACTTCTTTCTGTTCTGTGCATTCAACTAACAGAGTTGAACCTTAGTTTGATTGAGCAGTTCTGAAACACTCTTTCTTTAGAAAATAGAAGTGGACATTCAGGGCGCTAAGAGGCCTATAGTGGAAAAAGGAATAAGTTCAAATAAAAACTACACAGAAGATATCTGTGAAATTTCTCTCTGTTCTGTGGATTCAACTAACAGAGTTGAACCTTAGTTTTGATTGAGCAGTTCTGAATCACACTTTCGGTAGAAAAGGCGTGTGGACATTCATGGCGCTAAGAGGCCCATAGTAGAAAAAGGAATATCTTCAAACAAAAACTACACAGAAGCAATCTGTGAAACTTCCTTCTGTTCTGTGCATTCAACTAACAGAGTTGAACGGTAGTTTTTATTGAGCAGTTCTGAAACACTCTTTCTGTAGAAAATGCAAGTGGACATTCAGGGCGCTGAGAGGCCTATAGTGGGAAAAGGAATATCTTCAAATAAAAACCAAACAGAAGCAATCTGTTAATCTTCTTACTGTTCTGTGCATTCAACTAACAGAGTTGAACCTTAGTTATTATTGAGCAGTTCTGAAACACTCTTTCTGTAGAAAATGCAAGTGAACATTCAGGGCGCTAAGAGGCCTATAGCGGAAAAATGAATAAGTTCAATAAAAACTACACAGAAGCAATCTGTGAAACTTCTTACTGTTCTGTGCATTCCACTAACAGAGTTGAACCTTAGTTTATATTGAGCAGTTATGAAACACGCTTTCTGCAGAAAATACAAGTGAACATTCAGGGCGCAATGAGGCCTATAGTTGAAAAAGGTATAAGTTCCAAAAAAAACTACAAAGAAGCTATCTGTGAAACTTCTTACAGTTCTGTGCATTCAACTAACAGAGTTCAACCTTACTTTTGATTGAGCAGTTCTGAAACCCCCTTTCTATAGAAAATGGAAGTGGACATTCAGGGCGCTAAGAGGCCTATGGTGGAAAAAGGAATACCTTCAAATAAAAACTACACAGAAACAATCTGTGAAACTTCTTACGGTTCTGTTCTTTAAACTAACACAGTTGAACCTTAATTTTGATTGAACAGTTCTAAAACACACTTTCTGTAGAAAATGCAAGTGGACATTCAGGGCGCTAAGAGGCCTATAGTGGAAAAGGGAATATCTTCAAACAAAAACTACAAAGAAGCAATCCGTGAAACTTCCTTCTGTTCTGTGCATTCAACTAACAGAATTGAACCTTGGTTTTGATTGAGCAGTTCTGAAACACTCTTTCTGTAGAAAATACAAGTGGAAATTCAGGGCGCTAAGAGGCCTATAGTGGAAAAAGGAGTACGTCCAAATAAAAACTACACAGAAGATATCTGTGAAACTTCTCTCTGTTCTGTGCATTCAACTAACAGAGTTTAACCTTAGTTTTGATTGAGCAGTTCTGAAACACTCTTTCTGTAGAAAATGCAATTGGACTTTCAGGGCGCTAAGAGGCCTATAGTGGAAAAGGAATATTTTCAAATAAAAACTGCACAGAAGAAATCTGTGAAACTTCTTAGTATTCTGTGCATTCAACTAACAGAGTTGAACCTCAGTTTTGATTGAGCAGTTCTGAAACACTCTTTCTGTAGAAAATACAAGTGGACATTCAGGGCGCTAAGAGGACTATAGTGGAAAAAGGAAAAAGTTCACATAAAAACTACACAGAAGCTATCTGTGAAACTTCTCTCTGTTCTTTGCATTCAACTAACGGAGTTAAACCTTACTTTTGATTGAGAAGTTCTCAATCCCTCTTTCTGTAGAAAATGCAAGTGGACCTTCAGAGCGCTAAGAGGCCTATAGCGGAAAAAGTAATACCTTCAAATACAAACTACACAGAAGCATTCTGTGAAACTTCTTTCTGTTATTTACATTCGTCTAACAGAGTTGAACCTTACTTTTGATTGAGCACTTCTGAAACACCCTTTCTATAGAAAATGCAATTGGACATTCAGGGAGCTAAGAGGCCTATAGTGGAAAAAGGCATATTTTCAAATAAAAACTGCACAGAAGCAATCTGCGAAACTTCTTACTCTTCTGTGCATTCAACTAACATAGTTGAACGGTAGTTTTTATTGAGCAGTTCTGAAACACTCTTTCTGTAGAAAATGCAAGTGGACATTCAGGGCGCTAAGAGGCCTATAGTGGAAAAAGTAATATCTTCAAATAAAAACAACACAGAAACAATCTGTGAAACTTCTTACTGTTCTGTGCATTCAACTAACAGTGTTGAACCTTAGTTTTGATTGAGCAGTTCTGAAACACTCTTTCTGTAGAAAATACAAGTGGACATTCAGGGCGCTAAGAGGCCTATAGTGGAAAAAGGAATAAGTTCAAATAAAAACTACAGAGAAGATATCTGTGAAATTTCTCTCTGTTCTGTGCATTCAACTAACAGAGTTGAACCTAAGTTTTGATTGAGCAGTTCTGAAACACTCTTTCTGTAGAAAATGCAATTGGACATTCATGGCGCTAAGAGGCCCATAGTAGAAAAAGGAATATCTTCAAAAAAAACTACAGAGAAGCAATCTGTGAAACTCCTTTCTGTTCTGTGCATTCAACTAACAGAGTTGAACCTTACTTTTGATTGAGCAGTTCTGAAACACTCTTTCTGTAGAAAATGCAAGTGGACATTCAGGGCGCTAAGAGGCCTATGGTGGAAAAAGTAATACCTTCAAATAAAAACTACACAGAAGCAATCTGTGAAACTTCTTACGGTTCTGTTCTTTAAACTAACACAGTTGAACCTTAATTTTGATTGAACAGTTCTGAAAGACTCTTTCTGTAGAAAATGCAAGTGGACATTCATGGCGCTAAGAGGCCTATAGTGGAAAAGGGATTATCTTCAAACAAAAACTACAAAGAAGCTATCTGTGAAACTTCTTTCTTTTCTGTGCATTCAACTAACAGAGTTGAACCTTAGTTTTGATTGAGCAGTTCTGAAACACTCTTTCTGTATAAAATACATGTGGACATTCAGGGCGCTAAGAGGCCTATAGTGGAAAAAGGAATAAGTTAAAATAAAAACTACACAGACGATATCTGTGAAACTTCTCTCTGTTCTGTGCACTCAACTAACAGAGTTGAACCTTAGTTTTGATTGAGCAGTTCTGAAACACTCTTTCTGTAGAAAATGCAAGTGGACATTCATGGCGCTAAGAGCCCCATAATAGAAAAAGGAGTATCTTCAAACAAAAACTACGCAGAAGCAATCTGTGAAACTTCTTTCTGTTCTGTGCATTCAACTAAAAGAGTTGAACCTTACTTTTGATTGAGCAGTTCTGAAACACTCTTTCTGTAGAAAATGCAAGTGGACATTCGGAGCGCTAAGAGGCCTATAGCGGAAAAAGTAATATCTTCAAATAAAAACTACACAGTAGCATTCTGTGAAACTTCTTTCTGTTCTGTGCATTCAACTAACAGAGTCTAACCTTACTTTTGATTGAGCAGTTCTGAAAGACTCTTTCTGTAGAAAATGCAATTGGACATTCAGGGCGCTAAGAGGCCTATAGTGGAAAAGGAATATTTTCAAATAAAAACTGCACAGAAGAAATCTGTGAAACTTCTTACCGTTCTGTGCATTCAACTAACAGAGTTGAAACTCAGTTTTGATTGAGCAGTTCTGAAAGACTCTTTCTGTAGAAAATACAATTGGACATTCAGCGCGCTAAGAAGACTATAGTGGAAAAAGGAAAAAGTTCACATAAAAACTACACAGAAGTTATCTGTGAAACTTCTCTCTGTTCTGTGCATTCAACTAACGGAGTTGAAACTTACTTTTGATTGAGAAGTTCTGAAACACTCTTTCTGTAGAAAATGCAAGTGGACTTTCGGAGCGCTAAGAGGCCTATGGTGGAAAAAGGAATACCTTCAAATAAAAACTACACAGAAGCAATCTGTGAAACTTCTTACTGTTCTGTGCATTCAACTAACCGAGTTGAACCTTAGTTTTGATTGAGCAGTTCTGAAACACTCTTTCTGTATAAAATACATGTGGACATTCAGGGCGCTAAGAGGCCTATAGTGGAAAAAGGAATAAGTTAAAATAAAAACTACACAGAAGATATCTGTGAAACTTCTCTCTGTTCTGTGCACTCAACTAACAGAGTTGAACCTTAGTTTTGATTGAGCAGTTCTGAAACACTCTTTCTGTAGAAAATGCAAGTGGACATTCATGGCGCTAAGAGCCCCATTGTAGAAAAAGGAATATCTTCAAAAAAAAACTACGCAGAAGCAATCTGTGAAACTTCTTTCTGTTCTGTGCATTCAACTAACAGAGTTGAACCTTACTTTTGATTGAGCAGTTCTGAAACACTCTTTCTGTAGAAAATGCAAGTGGACATTCGGAGCGCTAAGAGGCCTATAGCGGAAAAAGTAATATCTTCAAATAAAAACTACACAGTAGCATTCTGTGAAACTTCTTTCTGTTCTGTGCATTCAACTAACAGAGTCTAAACTTACTTTTGATTGAGCAGTTCTGAAAGACTCTTTCTGTAGAAAATGCAATTGGACATTCAGGGCGCTAAGAGGCCTATAGTGGAAAAGGAATATTTTCAAATAAAAACTGCACAGAAGAAATCTGTGAAACTTCTTACTGTTCTGTGCATTCAACTAACAGAGTTGAAACTCAGTTTTGATTGAGCAGTTCTGAAAGACTCTTTCTGTAGAAAATACTATTGGACATTCAGCGCGCTAAGAAGACTATAGTGGAAAAAGGAAAAAGTTCACATAAAAACTACACAGAAGCTATCTGTGAAACTTCTCTCTGTTCTGTGCATTCAACTAACGGAGTTGAAACTTACTTTTGATTGAGAAGTTCTGAAACACTCTTTCTGTAGAAAATGCAAGTGGACCTTCGGAGCGCTAAGAGGCCTATGGTGGAAAAAGGAATACCGTCAAATAAGAACTACACAGAAGCAATCTGTGAAACTTCTTATGGTTCTGTTCTTTAAATTAACACAGTTGAACCTTAATTTTGATTGAACAGTTCTGAAACACTCTTTCTGTAGAAAATGCAAGTGGACATTCATGGCGCTAAGAGGCCCATAGTAGAAAAAGGAATATCTTCAAACAAAAACTACACAGAAGCAATCTGTGAAACTTCTTTCTGTTCTGTGCATTCAACTAACACATTTGAACCTTACTTTTGAATGAGCAGTTCTGAAACATTCTTTCTGTATAAAATGCAAGTAGACTTTCGGAGCGCTAAGAGGCCTATAGCGGAAAAAGTAATATCTTCAAATATAAACTACACAGAAGCATTCTGTGAAACTTCTTTCTGTTCTGTGCATTCAACTAACAGAATTTAACCTTACTTTTGATTGAGCAGTTCTGAAACACTCTTTCTGTAGAAAATGCAATTGGACATTCGGGCGCTAAGAGGCCTATAGTGGAAAAGAAATATTTTCAAATAAAAACTGCACAGAAGAAATCAGTGAAACTTCTTACTGTTCTGTGCATTCAACTAACAGAGTTGAACCTCAGTTTTGATTGAGCAGTTCTGAAACACTCTTTCTGTAGAAAATACAAGTAGACCTTCGGAGCGCTAAGAGGCCTATAGCGGAAAAAGTAATATCTTCAAATAAAAACTATACAGAATTATTCTGTGAAACTTCTCTCTGTTCTGTGCATTCAACTAACAGAGTTTAACCTTACTTTTGATTGAGCAGTTCTGAAACACTCTTTCTGTAGAAAATGCAATTGGACATTCGGGGCGCAAAGAGGCCTATAGTGGAAAAGAAATATTTTCAAATAAAAACTGCACAGAAGAAATCTGTGAAACTTCTTACTGTTCTGTGCATTCAACTAACAGACTTGAACCTCAGTTTTGATTGAGCAGTTCTGAAGCACTCTTTCTGTAGAAAATACAAGTGGATATTCAGGGCGCTAAGAGGACTATAGTGGAAAAAGGAAAATGTTCACATAAAAACTACACAGAAGCTATCTGTGAAACTTCTCTCTGTTCTGTGCATTCAACTAATGGAGTTGAACCTTACTTTTGATTGAGAAGTTCTGAAACACTCTTTCTGTAGAAAATGCAAGTGGACCTTCGGAGCGCTAAGAGGCTTACAGCGGAAAAAGTAATACCTTCAAATACAAACTACACAGAAGCATTCTGTGAAACTTCTTTCTGTTCTTTGCATTCATCTAACAGAGTTGAACCATACTTTTCATTGAGGACTTCTGAAACACCCTTTCTACGGAAAATGCAATTGGACATTCAGGGAGCTTAGAAGCCTAAAGTGGAAAAAGGAATATTTTCAAATAAAAACTGCACAGAAGCAATCTGCGAAACTTATTACTGTTCTGTGCATTCTACTAACATAGTTGAACGGTAGTTTTTATTGAGCAGTTCTGAAACACTCTTTCTGTAGAAAATGCAAGTGGACATTCAGGGCGCTGAGAGGCCTATAGTGGGAAAAGGAATATCTTCAAATAAAAACCACACAGAAGCCATCTCTGAAACTTCTTACTGTTCTGTTCATTCAACTAACAGCGTTGAACCTTAGTTATTATTGAGCAGTTCTGAAACACCCTTTCTGTAGAAAATGGAAGTGGACCTTCGGAGCGCTAAGAGGCCTATAGCGGAAAAACTAATACCTTCATATACAAACTACACAGAAGCATTCTGTGAAACTTCTTACTGTTCTGTGCATTCAACTAACGGCGTTGAACCTTAGTTTATATTGAGCAGTTATGAAACACTCTTTCTGCAGAAAATGCAAGTGAACATTCAGGGCGCTAAGCGGCCTATAGTTGAAAAAGGTGTATGTTCAATAAAAACTGCAAAGAAGCTATCTGTGAAACTTCTTACAGTTCTGTGCATTCAACTAACAGAATTCAAGCTTACTTTTGATTGAGCAGTTCTGAAACCCCCTTTCTGTAGAAAATACAAGTGGGCATTCAGGGCGCTAAGAGGCCTTTGGTGGAAAAAGGGTCACCTTCAAATAAAAACTACACAGAAGCAATATGTGAAACTTCTTACGGTTCTGTTCTTTAAAGTAACACAGTTGAACCTTAATTTTTATTGAACATTTCTGAAACACTCTTTCTGTAGAAAATGAAAGTGGACATTCATGGCGCTAAGAGGACTATGGTGGAAAAGGGAATATCTTCCAACAAAAACTACAAAGAAGCAATCTGTGAAACTTCTTTCTGTTCTGTGCATTCAACAAACAGAGTTGAACCTTAGTTTTGATTGAGCAGTTCTGAAACACTCTTTCTGTAGAAAATGCAAGAGGTCATTCAGGGCGCTAAGAGGCCTGTAGTGGAAAAAAGAATAAGTTAATATAAAAACTACACAGAAGATATCTGTGAAACTTCTCTCTGTTCTGTGCATTCAACTAACAGAGTTGAACCTTAGTTTTGATTGAGCAGTTCTGAAACACTCTTTCTGTAGAAATGCAAGTGGACATTCATGGCGCTAAGAGGCCCATATTAGAAAAAATAACACCTTCAATCAAAAACCACACAGAAGCAATCTGTGAAACTCTTTCTGTTCTGTGCATTCAACTAACCGAGTTGAACCTTACTTTTGATTGAGCAATTCTGAAACACTCTTTCTGTTGAAAATGCAAGTGGACCTTCGGAGCGCTAAGAGGCCCATAGCGGAAAAATAAATATCTTAAAATAAGAACTATACAGAAGCATTCTGTGAAACTTCTTTCTGTTCTGTGCATTCAACTAACAGAGTTTAACCTTACTTTTGATTGAGCAGTTCTGAAACACTCTTTCTG
>NW_022096868.1:0-73276 GCF_006542625.1 Nomascus leucogenys
GCCCGCTCCGCTGGAACCACTCCTCAGACAGGAAGGACACCGGGCTCTGCTGGAGGAGCAGGTTGGAGCAGGATGGGGCGGGGTGGGGCTGGGCAGCGGCCTCTCTTTCGCGGTGAACCTCTGACTCGGTATGGAGAGATGTGTCTTCCCTTCCAGCTGACCTGTCTAGGATCCCTGAGTTCCAGGTCTGGCGAGAGACTCCACACACAGGAGGGCTGTCACTCTTTCTGAGCATCCCGGGGATCCCAGGGCCCCCAGGTACCGGGAGGTGGGCTGTCTACTCTCACGCGGGTTTGCTGGCAGCCGCTAGGTTTTCTAACCAGCCCAGGTGGAGCTTCATCCCTTTTCCCTCGCGTTCTTCAGTCGGGTTGGAGGAGACTGCAGTCCGCGAAACACCGGGCCCGGGCAGAAGCCAGGCCAGTTCTCCTTTCCGCGGCTCGACTCCTCTGCCTCTTCGCTCACCATCACTTGCCAACCCATGTCCCGCCAGCCTCCCGCCAGCACCATGGAGCGCCTTGCAACTAAATGTAGACCCGAGACCTCACGCAAACCAGGGTGCTGCCCTTTCCAGGCAAGAGGGAAGGCAGGCAGCGATTAGGACAGGAACGGAGACAGAGTGGGAGGGAAGGATGGAGCTAGGAAAGGATGGGTGGACTGAGGGACCCTGGAAGGGAGGGAGGGAGGAAGAAAGGGAGGAACAAACCTGGGGAGGGAGGGAAGAACACCAGACACACCCCACCATAATCACTAGCAAACCCACTCCCAAACACACAGACACACACGGGCGCACACACGGGAACACAAGCACACACACAGACACACAAAGACACAGAGAGCTTGAAGAAGAGCAAGGGACAGAGGGATGGAAAGATAGTAACGGAAGGAGAGAGAGAAACAGCGATAGAGAGAGAGACAGAGAGAGACCGGGGAAATTGCAAGAGAAGAGAGAGAGACAGAGAGAGAGAGAGGGCAAGTTGGAGAGGGAAGTAGAGAAAGGGAGAGGGTGAGGGAGCTAGAGAGGGAGAGCAACAGAGCCTTGGAGAGGGAGGTTCTGCTCTGGTAGACAGGGGCCCCTTTGGCCAGGGTAGGGTAGAGGGTGCCTGGGCTGGGCTGGGGCAGGGCCGCCCACACGGGAAAACCAGGGGAGCCTTGAGACGTGTTTTACTTGGATTGGTTGGTTGCTTTGGGGTTGCGTTTTGCAGCGTCATTCCTTTGCTGGCTCCTCCCTGTCCTCTTGGTGCTGTGGGCCCTGAAAGTTGTCGAGTGCACCAGTCCCTGTGGCGGGAGCAGTGGCGCCGAGGGTGCCCACAGTCCGCAGCTTGAGTTTCTCTCGTGTTCAGAGGGGTATGGCTGTAGACAATGGCAGTGGCGCCTGGCTGGTCCAAGAGACCGTTCCAGCTATGCCCGCCTGATTCCAGGTGTCACCACCTACCCCGGGCCACAAGGCTGGGATCAGGCACCCCAGAGCCGCTTGCCCGCGGCCGGGCTGCTCTCCCCCTCTATACGTCCAAGCACCACCAGTCGCTGTGCTGCGCTTTCCGCCAACCTTCCAGAGCGTCCCGCTGTCGCCGGCGGCCAGACCACACGCGGGACAGCAGAGGCACCAGAGGCCTTCATCCCCTGCCAGGGCTCTGGACTCTCCAGGAGGCCTCCTTTTAGCTGATGCTCCAGGCCTTCCCCTGGTTCTCCAGCTCCGGAGCTTCCAACACTTGGGGCCTGCTCAGGATGGGGTGTGCACCCAGGTGTCAGGGCCCAGGGCCCACGGTCCTGGGATCCCCTCTGGTCCTCCGCCTTTCCGTGGAAAAATTATTTTGGATTCCTCCCCACCCCTCCTGCAAGGCCCCCTCTTGCCCCACACACCCAGAGAAGCCAGGGCTGCCCAGGGGCGAAGAGCCGGCCCAGCCCCGCGGGCCCTTTTTCTCAGAACGCCTACACCATTGTCGCTTGTCCTGAGGAAGACCCGGCCGGTGGCCAATGGGGCAGGAAGGCCCTGCTTTGTCCTGGGCTGGCACTACAGCCCCGGAAGCCTGATCCCGGGAAAGAGGGGCTGATGGACACCCAGACACACCCCACCACCACCACGAGCAAACCCACCCCCCCACACACACAGATACACATGGCGCGTGCACGCACGCTGGCACACACGCACATGGACATGGACATGCACGGACACACACACAAAGACACAGCTTGAAGGACAGCAAGGGAGACAGGGATGGAGAGATAGAAACAAAGGGTGAGAAAGAGACATAGAGACAGAAAGGGTGGGGAGAGAAGTGATAGAAAAGCGAGAGGTGGAGGGGGAAGAAGAGAGAGAGAGAGGGTGAGGGAGCTGGAGATCGAGTGCGATTGAGCCTTGGAGAGGGAGGCTCTGCTCTGGTAGACGGCCCCTTTGAGCAGGCCGGGGTGGGGTGGAGGGTGCTTGGGCTGGGCCAGAACAGGGGGGCAGGGCTGTCCAAGCGAGAGTACTGAGCCCTGAGACGTGTTTACTCTTGGATTGGTTGGTTACTTTAGGGGTGCGTTTCATAGGGTCCTTCCTTTGTTTGGTCTTTTCTGTCTTCTTGATGCAGTAGGCTCCGAGATTTGTAGAGTGCGCCTGTCCATCTGGCGGGAGCCATAACGCCGAGCGTGCTCACAGGGCAAAAGACCTGGATCTCTCTCATGTCCCTGAGACTGGATTTTACATGAAGTCAGTGGCAATGAAAATCCAAGTGCACAGGGACGGTTTTCCTTGTGGCTGATGAAGGCAATGTCCTTCCCCGGTGGAAAGCAGCCCATGCGTTGAAGTGGGAGTAGAGTCAGGGGGTGGTTGGGAAGCACGGCAACAAAAGGGGGAAAGAGGGAGGGAGCAGGGAGCCAAAAGCCTTCAGCACCCAGTATTCCCAGGTGGTCTCGCATCCCAAGTACTAGCCAGGCCCGACTCTGCTTAGCTTCCAAGATCAGTCGAGATCCCGGGCGTTCAGGGTGGTGTGGCCATAAAGGCCGGCAGTGGTGCCTGGCTGCCACAAGAGCCCGTCCCAGTCACGCCTGCCCTGGGGCCGTGGGCCTCAGACCCGGGGCCCCAGAGCCGCTCCCCTGAGTCCGGGCTGCTCTCCCCATCAAGGCCCCAGCACCGCTGGCCACCGCGCTGGGCCTTCCGCCAGCCTCCCAGAGCCACCCTCCTCGCCTGCGGCCAGACCACGTGCCGGACCGCCGCCCTGCTGCAGCGCAGGAGAGCCACAGGCCTCAGTGCCTTGCCCAGGCTCCAGGCACACCAGGTGCCCAACACATCGGGCCCACTCAGGACAGGGTGTACTCTGAGGCATCAGGGCCCAGGGCCAAGGGTCCTGGGATCCCCTCCAGTCCTCCGCCTTGCCGCAGAAAAATTGTTTTGGATCCCTCGCCACCCCTCCTGCAAGGCTCCCTCTTGCCCCACATACCCAGAGCCATCAGGGCTGCCCAGGGGCAAACAGCTGGCTCAGCTCCACGGGCGCTTTTTCTCACAACGCACACACCATTGTCGCTTGTCCCAGTGAGGACCCGCCCCGTTGACCAAGGCCCTGCTTTGCCCTGCGCTGGCACTAGAGCCCTGGCAGACTGATCCCGGGAGAGAGGGGCTGATGGGACACCCAGACACACCCCACCACCACCACGAGCAAACCCACCCCAACACACACACAGATACACATGGCACCCTGATCCTGGGACAAAGGTACTGACAGACATCCAGACAAACCCCACCACAATCACGAGCAAACCCATTCCCAAACAGACACACATGGGTGCATCCCTTTTAGTAAAATCTAAAAGGCAGAAATGAAATCCACGGGCAGACAGCCTGGTGCCACACTCTGGGCCTGGTAGTTAAAGATCTACCCCTGACCTAATCGGTAGATTACAGACATTGTATAGAAAAGCACTGTGAAAATCCCTGTCCTGTTTTGTTCTGATCTAATTACCACTGCATGCAGCCCCCAGTCAGTACCCTCTGCTTCCTCAATGGATCACGACCCTCTCACGCAGACCCCCTTAGAGTTGTAAGCCCTTAAGAGGGACAGGAATTACTCAGTCAGGGAGCTCGGTTTTTGGATACGTGAGTCTACTCATGATCCCAGCTGAATAAAGCCCTTCCTTCTACAACTCGGTGTCTAAGGGTTTCGTCTGCGGCTCCTCCTGCTACAGAAGGAAAGCAAGGGAGGGAGGAATGGAGAGACAGAATCAGAGGGAGAGAGATACCCAGACAGTGTGGGAGGAGAGAGAGAGAGAGAGAAAGAGGGAAAGAGGGAAAGAGAGAGTGTGACAGAAGAGCGTGAGGTGGAGGGGGAAGTAGAGAAAGGGAGAGAGTGAGGGAGCTGTAGAGCAAGAGTGACAGAGCCTTGGAGAGGGAAGCTCTGCCCAGGTAGACAGGGCCCCTTTGAGCAGGCCGGGGTGGGGTAGAGGGTGCTTAGGCCCGGCTAGAACAGAGGGTCAGGGCCCCCAACGCCGGAAAACCAGTGGAGCCCTGAGATGTGTTTTATTTTCTTGGATTGGTTGGTTGCTTTGGGGGTGTGTTTCATAGGGTCCTTCCCTTGTTTGCTTCTTTCTGTCTTCTTGGTGCGGTGGGCCCCCAGATTTGTAGAGTGTGCCCATCTGTCGGCGAGAGCTATGGCTCTGAGCCTGTCCACGGGGTCAGGCCTGGATCTCTCTCGTGTCCTCGGGACTGGAGTTTACACGAAGTCGGTGGCAAAGTGCACAGGGACGGATTTCCTCGTGGCTGGTGAAGGCAATGTCCTTCCCCCGGGGAAAGCAGCCCACGGGTTCCGGAGCGGAGGTCTTGGCTGGCGTCTGTGGGACCCACTGCCCCTGCCCGCCCCTTCCCCGGGCTTGGACCATTGCGGCGGCGCTGGATGAATGATTGAGTTGTCTGGGCGTCCCGGGAGCGTGAAAGACACCCGGGACCTCAGGGAACCCGCGCCTGCGACCTTGGGGTCGGTCCCGTCTGCCTGGGTTGGAGCCGGGCTCCTGGCAGGGCTGCGGCGAGTCGGAAGAGGTGGTTATGCTGCTGCCTTGTGGTGCTGCAGTGGTGGATCTTCAGGGGGAGGCCCTGGGCTTCTCCTGGGGCGCAGGGGCAGACAAGGTAGACGGAGGAGGGGAGGTTGGGAAGCACGGAGACAAAAGGGGGAAAGCGGGAGGGAGCGGGAAGCCAAAAGCCTACAATACCCGCTATTCCCAGGCGGAATCCATCCAAGTACTCACCAGGCCCGACCCTGCTTAGCTTCACGAGATCAGAGGAGACGGGGCGCGTTCAGGGTGGTGTGGCCTAGACGCCCGCAGCGCTGACTGGCTGCCCCAAGAGCCCGGCCCAGCCACGCCCGCCCGACTCCAGGCATCACCTCCACCCCGGGGCAGCGGGGCTCGGATCCGGGACCCCCAGAGCCGCTCGTCGGTGCCCCTGGGCAGTTGTCTCCCTCCAGGCCCCAGCACCGCTGGCCTCCCAGAGCGTCCCGCCGTCGCCGGCGGCCAGGCCTCGCACAGGACCAACTTGGCACAGCACTGCTGTTGCTGGGGGGTGCCGGAGGCCTCCGTCCACTGCCCAGGCCTCCGGCTCTCGGGGAGGCCTCCCTTCCGCCCACGCTCCTGGCCTTCCCTGGCTCCCGAGCTCCAAGCTTCCACCACATCGGCTGGCTCAGGACAGGTGTGCTCATCCCTTCACTTTTTAACTTTTTGTTGTTTCTATTTATATTTTATTGTGGTATGTCTTGAAATGTTGTTGTAGTTATTACTTTTGATTGGATAATATTTAGTATTCCTACTTTGAATAAGAGTAGTTTGCACAGCACACAGCTACAGTGTTATAATATTGTTTTGTATCCTATTAGCAGTGAGGAATTTTTTACCTTCAGGTGATCATTTATTGCTTGTTAATGTCCTTTTCTTCCTGATTAAAGTACTCTCTAGCATTCCTTTAGGACAGACATGGTATTCATAAAATACTTCAGCTTTTGTTTGTTTGGAAAAGTCAGGATTTCTTCTTTTTATTTGAAGAACATTTTCACTGTATATGGTATTCTAAGGTAAAAGTTTTTTTTTTCCTTTAGTACTTTAAATATTTATTGCTTCTCTCTCCTGGCCGGTAGGGTTTCCACTGTAAAGTCTGCTGCCAGAGGTGTTGGAGCTCTCCGGTATGTTATTTGTTTCTTTTCTCTTTCTTCCTTTAGAACTTTTCTTTATCTTTGACTTTTGGAAGATCTATTGAATGCTTTGAAGTAGTCTTTTTTGGGTTAAATCTGCTTAATGTCCTATAACATTTTTGTAGTTGGATATGGATATCTTTCTCTAGGTTTGGAACGTTTTGTTATTATCCCTTTGAATAAATTTTTCTACCCCTGCCTCTTTCTCTACATCTTCTTTAAAACCAATAACTCTTAGATCTGTCTTTGTGAGGCTATTTTTCTAGATCCTGTAGGCATGATTTGTTGTTTTTATTCTTTTTCTTTTGTCTCTTCTGAAAATGTATTTTCAAATAGCATGTCTTCAAGCTCACTATTTCTTCTGCTTGATCCATTCTGCTGTTAAATGGCTCTAATGCATTCTTCAGCATGCCAATTTCATTTTTCAACTCCAGAATTTCTGCTTAATTTGTTGTAACTATTTCAATCTCTTTGTGGAGTTTAGCTGATAAAATTTGGAATTTCTTTACTTTGTTATCTTACATTTCTTTCACTTTATTTTTTAATACAGATATGTTGAATTCTCTGTCTGAAAGGTCACATATCTCTTTTTCTCCAGGATTTGTCCCCAGTGCCTTATTTAGTTCACTTGGTGAGGTCATGTTTTCCTGCATAGTGTTGATGCTAGTAGATGTTCTTCAGTGTCTGGACATTAAAATCTTGGGCATGCAGCACCATATGAGAGGTTTAAAAAATAAAATTAAAAAAGAGAAAAGGTGAGTATTTATTGTAGTCTTCACTTTCTGGTCTGATTTGTAGCTGTCTTTCTTGGGAAGACTTTTCACATATTTGAAAAGACTTGGGTGTTGTGATCTAAGCCATATCTGCTTTATGGGTACCTTGTACCCAATAATGCTGTAATTCTTCCAGACTCAGAGAAGTACCACCTTGACAGCCTTCAACAAGATCCAGGAGAATTTTCTGGATTACTAGCCAGAGACTCTTGTTCTCTACCGTTATTTTCTCTCAAAGATACAGAGTCTTTCTCTCTGTTCTAAGCCACCTAAATCTGGGAGAAGAAAGACACAAGCACCCCTGGCCACCACCGCTATGACTGCCCTGGATCAGACCTGAAGCTAACACAGCACGGGGTCTTGCTCAAGTCTTGCTGCATGCACTTTCCGATGACTGCCTATGTTCACTCAAGGCCTTTGGTCTCTACAATTAGAAGGTGGCCAAGCCAGCCAGGCCTGTCTTCTTTCCTTTAGGGCAGTGAGTGCCCTCAGCCCCTGGATGGGTCCAAAAGTGCCATTCAGAAGTCATGGAATAGAGTCAAAAATTTTAGAAGTCCACTTGACATTCAATTGCATTGCAGCTGATCTGGCACTCAAACCACAAGACATAGTCCTTCCTATTCCTACCATCCTTTCCTAAAGGCAGAGTAGCCACCACCACCTCAGGCCACAGTGAGTACTGCCAGGCTACCACCAATGTTCCCTTAAGGCCCAAAGCCTCTCGTCAGCTTGCGGTGAATGCTGCCTGGCCTGGGACTTGCCATTTTCAGGGCAATGGGCTCCCTACTGGCCTTGGGCAGCTTCATAAATGTCAACCAAGAATCAAGTCCTAGAATCAGGGATTCCGAAAGCTCGCTTGGTGCTCTACCCACCTCTGGCCTTGCTGGTACCTAAGGGGTAAGACAAAGTCCCCTTTAATTTTCCCTCTACTTTTCCCAAGAAGAAGGAGTTTTGCCTTTTAGCCACCACAGCTGGTAATGTGCTGAGTTCACCTAAATCTAGCAAGTCTATGAGGATCATTCAAGGCCCTTGATGTAGTACTGGGTATGGCTGCTGGTTATTCAGAGCCCAAGGTTTTCAAGTTTGCAGGCAATAAGTCCTGCCAGCAGATGGTTCTTTTCTTCAAGGCGGCAGGTTTCCTTCTGGCCCAGGGTGTGTCTAGGAATATCTAGGAGCCAGAGACTGGAAAGGAGGCCACAGGATTCTGACCAGCGCACTATCTTGCTGTGGTTGAGCTGGTGTCCAGGATGAAAGACAAAGTACTCCTTATTATTTTCCCTCCTGTCCTCAAGCAGAAGGATGGGGTCTCTTTTGGAGCCATGAGCTGTGCAGTCTGGTGTTAGGGGAGTGATAATGCCAGAACTGCTTTGGCTGCCCCAGCTGGTGTCTCAGTATGTTGCATGCCCTCCCCACCCCAGTCCACTGTCCCTGGGCCCAGTTCAGCCCTAGGCTTCACCTAAGAGTTGCAGTCCTGATGGCCTATGCTGCCTTTCAAGTTTTCTTAGACACACAGAGTGCGGGAGCCCTTAGTTGCCAGGTTTCCAAACACGCAAGTTCCAACCACTGGAATCTGATTCTCCTCTGGCTGGGGCTGGTTTAATTGATCCCTCTGTGGATGAGCATTAACTGCGTTTGGTCTGGTTTTCCTTTCTGCTCTAACAGGACAGCACTGAGTTCAGTGCCCCACAATTGCTGTGTTCTCCCTCCCGCAGAATGCAGAGTGGATCTCTGCACCATGCCATCCTGCTGGGGATGAGGAAACGGTGATTTCAGGACTGTTTTTTCTCTCTCTTCAGTGCCTCTATCAGTGACATGAGGTTAAAACCAGGTACTCTGAGTACTCATCTGATTTTTTGTTCTTATGAATGTATTTTTTATGTGGATATTGATAGTTGTTCATCTGGTGTCCTTGCAGGAGAGACAATCAGTGGAGCCTTCTTTCTGCCATCTTGCTTTACTCTCAAACCCAAGAATCAGAATGCAGAACTTTTACTAAGAAAAGCTTTCAGAACTCAGGAAGGACAAGGAAGACATTCTGGTTCTCCATGCTTAACATTGGACTGTTTCTTCAACTTAGGTGCATAGCACTGACTAATCAGGGATTATCATATATAATTTGACTTGGACCATGCAGTTCATTCAAATTTTTTATCTAGACAATTTAATTACTGGCTGATTTGGCATGAAAATCTGGCAAAGTATTTTCTTGGTATTCAATTGATTTTTATTCTGCTTGGGTGAGCAGTTTTATAAACCAGTCAGTCTCTTCATTAACGTTCTGGGAATTCTTACCAAGTTCAAGTAATAGAATTCTGAAGTTCTCAAAACCCTGTATTCAAGAGTGCTTCTCAGGCCTTCTCCATCCTTTCATGAACTTCCCTAAAGATACAATCTTCCCGGATTTTGCAAGATTGTAAAGTTGTCAGAAACTGCCTCAGAATTAAAGAATTTACTGTGGAAATGACTTTAAACTATCATAGTTAGACATAATTGGAAAGATAATTTTATTATTTACAGTCGTGAGCCACCATGCCCAGCCTCTAAAGTTAATTCAATAAAACTTTATAAAAAGATTTATCAAATTTTGTCATCTTTTAATCCCAGATTTTTGTAAACCTATGCTTTGCATTTCCCTCCAACTTTCTATATTTATCTATTTTTATCCAGATTTTTTTACTTCCTCAATTTGAAATCTTTAAGTAACTTCAAACCAAAAAAAAAATTAAAACACATTTTTATGTCTTTATAAGTTTTATCATCAAAAGCATATGTTCACAAGCCTGTAATCCCAGCATTTTGGGAGGCCGAGGCAGATGCATCACTTGAGGTCAGGTGTTCGAGATCAACCTGGCCAACATGGTGAAACTCCATCTCTACTAAAAATACAAAAATTAGCTGGGTGTGGTTGCGAGCACCTGTAATCCCAGCTGCTTGGGAGGCTGAGGCAGGTGAATCACTTGAATCGGGGAGGCAGAGATTGCTGTGAGCAGAGATCATGTCACTGCATGCCAGCCTGGGCAACAGAACAAGGCTCGTTCTCAAAAAAGAAAAAAAAAAAGCCTATCTTGCTTTTTATACACTCTGTATGCAGAATTATTTCTCTCATATCTAGTAATTAAGTCTTAGGAACCCCAATTTTCAGTGAAAACCCTAAAAAGTGATTTTCAACTGTCTTGTATCAGTATTTTTGGATAAAAACCATTTTATAACTTTTAAGAAATATGGTTCTTCAAATTACTGTTTATTAACAGAACTAAAGATATTTAGGTTTTCTATACCATATACAAGTAACATGTCAGGTATAGACCTAAACTAATTTTTAATGGTTAATATTTCACTATTTTAGCTTACAAATGACTCAAGATATTTTACAATTATGTATTACTTAATTTAACGTGACTTTAAGATTTTAAATTACTGGACAGAATTTTGAAACTATGACACAGGTAGCCTCCCTAATGTCTTCCCTCAGTAATTTTAGGTCCCAAGTAGCCACATGGCACTGAGGAAAACTATGAAGATCAAGGCCTGCCTGAATCTATTAGGACTAAAGACAGAGCTGTGAAGGTTGTAACTGGAGGATCCAACTACGCCTAAGATAGCCAGGAGGCAAAACAGGAAAAGCACAGAAAGAAGGGGCCGACTGCTTGATTCTGGCTTGTAGCTGCTGGTCTAGGCACTGAGGACGTGTCTCCATACTTCTTCATGGTCACCTATGAAGACCCATGAATCTAGAAACTCTCAAAGAAAGACATAAGCTCACAGTTAAATCAAGCAAGTATCTAATTATTTTTAATGGATAATTGTAAAGCCATTTCTATTTAATGATTTAAGAATAAGCTTTATTTACAAAATATTATCACATACATGTAACACATGTAGACATACAAACACACAGGAGCAGATCTTACAGCTTTCATAAAGGATTTAAGCGGGGGTGGAGCCAAGATGGCCAAATAGGAACAGCTCCAGTCTACAGCTCCCAGAGTGAGTGACAGAGATGACGGTGATTTCTGCATTTCCATTTGAGGTACCGGGTTCATCTCACTAGGGAGTGCCAAACAGTGGGTGCAGGACAGTCAGTGCAGCACACTGTGCATGAGCCGAAGCAGGGCAAGGCATTGCCTCACTCAGGAAGTGCAAGGGGTCAGGGAGTTCCCTTTCCTAGTCAAAGAAAGGGGTAACAGATGGCACCTGGAAAATCAGGTCAGTCCCACCCTAATACTGTGCTTTTCCAAAGGGCCTGGAAAACAGCACACCAGGAGATTGTGTCCCACACCTGGCTCAGAGGGTCCTATGCCCACGGAGTCTCACTGATTGCTAGCACGGCAGTCTGGGATCAAACTGCAAGGCGGCAGTGAGGCTGGGGGTGGGGCGCCCACCATTGCCCAGGCTTGCTTAGGTAAACAAAGCAGCCAGGAAGCTCAAACTGGGTGGAGCCCACCACAGCTCGATGAGGCCTGCCTGCCTCTGTAGGCTCCACCTCTGGGGGCAGGGCAGAGACAAACAAAAAGTCAGCAGGAACATCTGCAGACTTAAATATCCCTGTCTGACAGCTTTGAAGACAGTAGTGGTTCTCCCAGCATGCAGCTGGAGATCTGAGAATGGGCACACTGCCTCCTAAAGTGGGACCCTGACCCCCGAGCAGCCTAACTGGGAGGCACCCCACAGTAGGGACAGACTGACACCTCACTCGGCCAGGTACTCCTCTGAGACAAAACTTTCAGAGGAACTATCAGACAGCTGAATTTGCAGTCTCACGAAAATTCTGCTGTTTGGCAGCCACCGCTGCTGACACCCAGCCAAACAGGGTCTGGAGTGGACCTCTAGCAAACTCCAACAGACCTGCAGCTGAGGGCCCTGTGTGGTAGAAGGAAAACTAACAAACAGAAAGGATACCCACACCAAAAACCCATCTGTACATCACCATCATCAAAGAGCAAAAGTAGATAAAACCACAAAGATGGGGAAAAAAACAGAGCAGAAAAACTGGAAACTGTAAAAAGCAGAGCACCTCTCCTCCTCCAAAGGAACGCAGTTCCTCATCAGCAACGGAACAAAGCTGGATTGAGAATGACTTTGATGATTGAGAGAAGAAGGCTTCAGACAATCAAACTACTCCAAGCTATGGGAGGAAATTCAAAACAATAGCAAAGAAGTTAAAAACTTTGAAAAAAAATTAGATGAATGGATAACTAGAATAACCAATGGAGAGAAGTCCTTAAAGGAGCTGATAGAGCTGAAAGCCAAGTTTCAAGAACTACACGAAGATTTCAGAAGCCTCAGTAGCCGATGTGATCAACTGGAAGAAATGGTGTCAGCGATGAAAGATGAAATGAATGAAATGAAGTGAGAAGAGAAGTTTAGAGAAAAAAGAATAAAAAGAAACGAACAAAGCATCCAAGAAACACGGGACTATGTGAAAAGACCAAGGCTACGTCTGATTGCTGTACCTGAAAGTGACGGGGAGAATGGAACCAAGTTGGAAAACACTCTGCAAGATATTATCCGGGAGAACTTCCCCAATCTAGCAAGGCAGGCCAACATTCAGATTCAGGAAATACAGAGAACGTCACAAAGATACTCCTCGAGAAGAGCAACTCCAAGACACATAATTGTCAGATTCACCAAAGTTGAAATGAAGGAAAAAATGTTAAGGGCAGCCAGAGAGAAAGGTCGGGTTACCCACAAAGGGAAGCCCATCAGACTAATAGTTGATCTCTCGGCAGAAACTCTACAAGCCAGAAGAGAGTGGGGGCCGATATTCAACATTCTTAAAGAAAAGAATTTTCAACCCAGAATTTCATATCCAGCCAAAATAAGCTTCATAAGTGAAGGAGAAATAAAATACTTTACACACAAGCAAATGCTGAGTGATTTTGTCACCATCAGGCCTGCCTTAAAGAGTTCCTGAAGGAAGCACTAAACATAGAAAGGAACAATTGGTACCAGCCACTGCAAAAACATGCCAAATTGTAAAGGCCATCGAGGCTAGGATGAAACTGCATCAACTAACGAGCAAAATAACCAACTATCATCATAATGACAGGATCATATTCACATATAACAATATTAATTTTATTTATTTATTTATTTATTTTTTTAATTTTTTTTTTATTATACTTTAGGGTTTTAGGGTACATGTGCACAATGTGCAGGTTTGTTACATATGTATCCATGTGCCATGTTGATTTCCTGCACCCATTAACTCGTCATTTAGCATTAGGTGTATCTCCTAATGCTGTCCCTCCCCCCTGCCCCCACCCCACAACAGTCCCTGGAGTGTGATGTTCCCCTTCCTGTGTCCATGAGTTCTCATTGTTCAATTCCCACCTATGAGAGAGAACATGCAATGTTTGGTTTTTTGTCCTTGCGATAGTTTACTGAGAATGATGTTTTCCAGTTTCATCCATGTCCCTAAAAAGGACACGAACTCATCATTTTTTATGGCTGCATAGTATTCCATGGTGTATATGTGCCACATTTTCTTAATCCAGTCTATCGTTGTTGGACATTTGGGTTGGTTCCAACTCTTTGCTATTGTGAATAGTGCCGCAATAAACATACGTGTGCATGTGTCTTTATAGCAGCATGATTTATAGTCCTTTGGGTATATACCCAGTAATGGGATGGCTGGGTCAAATGGTATTTCTAGTTCGAGATCCCTGAGGAATCGCCACACTGACTTCCACAATGGTAATTTTAAATGTAAATGGGCTAAATGCTCCAATTAAAAGACACAGACTGGCAAATTGGATAAGGAGTCAAGACCCATCAGTGTACTGTATTCAGGAAACCCGTCTCATGTGCAGAGACACACATAGACTCAAAATAAAGGGATGGAGGAAGATCTATCAAGCAAATGGAAAACAAAAAAAGGCAGGGGTTGCAATCCTAGTCTCTGATAAAATAGACTTCAAACCAACAAAGATTAAAAGAGACAAAGAAGGCCATTACATAATGGTAAAGGGATCAATTCAACAAGAAGAGCTAACTATCCTAAATATATATGCACCCAACACAGGAGCACCCAGATTCATAAAGCAAGTCCTCAGTGACCTACAAAGGGACTTAAACTCCCACACAATAATAGTGGGAGATTTTAACACCCCACTGTCAACATTAGACAGATCAACAAGACAGAAAGTTAACAAGGATACCCAGGAATTGAACTCAGGTCTGCACAAAGTGGACCTAATAGACATCTATAGAACTCTCCACCCCAAATCAACAGAATATGCATTTTTTTCAGCACCACACCACACCTATTCCAAAATTGACCACGTACTTGGAAGTAAAGCTCTCCTCAGCAAATGTAAAAGAACAGAAATTATAACAAACTGTCTCTCAGACCACAGTGCAATCAAACTAGAACTCAGGATTAAGAAACTCACTCAAAACTGCTCAACTACATGGAAACTGAACAACGTGCTCCTGAATGACTACTGGGTACATAATGAAATGAAGGAAGAAATAAAGATGTTCTTTGAAACTAACGAGAACAAAGACACAACATACCAGAATCTCTGGGACACGTTCAAAGCAGTGTGTAGAGGGAAATTTATAGTACTAAATGACCACAAGAGAAAGCAGGAAAGATCCAAAATTGACACCCTAACATCATGATTAAAAGAACTAGAAAATCAAGAGCAGCCGGGTGCGGTGGCTCACGCTTGTAATCCCAGCACTTTGGGAGGCCGAGGTGGGCAGATCAGGAGGTCAGCAGATGAAGACCACGGTGAAACTCCGTCTCTACTAAAAATACAAAAAAAATTAGCTGGTCATGGTGGCGGGCACCTGTAGTCCCAGCTCCTCGGAGAGGCTGAGGCAGGAGAATGGCGTGAACCCGGGAGGCAGAGCTTGCAGTGAGCCGAGATTGCGCCACTGCATTCCAGCCTGGGCAACAGAGCAAGACTCCATCTCAAAAAAAAAAAAAGAAAAGAAAAGCAAGAGCAAATGGCTTCAAAAGCTAGCAGAAGGCTAGAATTAACTAAAATCAAAGCAGAACTGAAGGAAATAGAGACACAAAAACCCTTCAAAAAATTAATGAATCCAGGAGCTGGTTTTTTGAAAGGATCAACAAAATTGATAGACCGCTAGCAAGACTAATGAAGAAGAAAAGAGAGAAGAATCAAATAGATGCAATACAAAATGAAAAAGAGGATATCACCACCGATCCCACAGAAATACAATCTACCATCAGAGAATACTAAAAACACCTCTACACAAATAAACTAGAAAATCTAGAAGAAACGGATAAATTCCTCGACAAATACACTCTCCCAAGACTAAACCAGGAAGAAGTTGAATCTCGGAATAGACGAATAACAGGCTCTGAAATTGTGGCAATAATCAATAGCTTACCAACCAAAAAGAGTCCAGGACCTGATGGATTCACAGCTGATTTCTACCAGAGATACAAGGAGGAACTGGTACCATTTCTTCTGAAACTATTCCAATTGATAGAAAAAGAGGGAATCCTCCCTAACAGATTGTATGAGGCCACCATCATCCTCATATCATAAAATTAATATTGTTATATGTGTATATGATCCTGTCATTATGATATTAGTTGGTTATTTTGCTTGTTAGTTGATGCAGTTTCATCCTAGCCTCGATGGCCTTTACAATTTGGCATGTTTTTGCAGTGGTTGGTACCGATTGTTCCTTTCCATGTTTCGTGCTTCCTTCAGGAACTCTTTAAGGCAGGCCTGATGGTGACAAAGCCAGGCAGAGACACAACCAAAAAAGAAAATTTCAGACCAATATCCTTGATGAACATTGATGCAAAAATCCTCAATAAAATACTGGCTAACCGAATCCAGCAGCACCTCAAAAAGCTTATACACCATGATCAAGAGTGCTTCATCCCTGGGATGCAAGCCTGGTTCAACATACGCAAATCAATAAATGTAATCCAGCATATAAACAGAACCAAAGACAAAAACCACATGATTATCTCAATAGATGCAGAAAAGGCCTTTGACAAAATTCAACAACCCTTCATGCTAAAAATTCTCAATAAATCAGGTATTGATGGGACGTATCTCAAAATAATAAGAGCTATCTATGACAAACCCACAGCCAATATCATACTGAATGGGCAAAAACTGGAAGCATTCCCTTTGAAAACTGGCACAAGACAGGGATGCCCTCTCTCACCACTCCTATTCAACATAGTGCTGGAAATTCTGGCCAGGGCAATCAGGCAGGAGAAGGAAATAAAGGGTATTCAGTTACGAAAAGAGGAAGTCAAATTGTCTCTGTTTGCAGATGACATGTTTGTATATCTAGAAAACCCCATTGTGTCAGCCCAAAATCTCCTTAAGCTGATTAGCAACTTCAGCAAAGTCTCAGGATACAAAATCAATGTACAAAAATCACAAGCATTCTTGTACACCAATAACAGACAAACAGAGAGCCAAATCATGAGTGAACTCCCATTCACAATTGCTTCAAAGAGAATAAAATACCTAGGAATCCAACTTACAAGGGATGTGAAGGACCTCTTCAAGGAGAACTACAAACCACTGCTCAATGAAATAAAAGAGGATACAAACAAATGGAAGAACATTCCATGCTCACGGGTTGGAAGAATCAATATCATGAAAATGGCCATACTGCCCAAGGTAATTTATAGATTCCATGCCATCCCCATCAAGCTACCAATGACTTTCTTCACAGAATTGGAAAAAACTACTTTAAATATCATATGGAACCAAAAAAGAGCCTGTATCGCCAAGTCAATCCCAAGCCAAAAGAACAAAGGTGGAGGCATCACGCTACCTGACTTCAAACTACACTACAAGGCTACAGTAACCAAAACAGCATGGTACTGGTACCACAATAGAGACATAGATCAATGGAACAGAATAGGGCCCTCCGAAATAATGCTGCATATCTACAACTATCTGATCTTTGACAAACCTGACAAAAACAAGAAACGGGGAAAGGATTTCCTATTTAATAAATGGTGCTGGGAAAACTGGCTAGTCATATGTAGAAAGCTGAAACTGGATCCCTTCCTTACACCTTATACAAAAATTAATTCAAGATGGATTAAAGACTTACATGTCAGACCTAAAATCATAAAAACCCTAGAAGAAAACCTAGGCAATACCATCCAGGACATAGGCATGGGCAAGGACTTCATGTCTAAAACACCAAAAGCAAAGGCAACAAAAGCCAAAATTGACAAATGAGATCTAATTAAACTAAAGAACCTCTGCACAGCAAAAGAAACTACCATCAGAGTGAACAGGCAACCTACAAAATGGGAGAAAATTTTCACAACCTACTCATCTGACAAAGGGCTAATATCCAGAATCTACAATGAACTCAAACAAATTTACAAGAAAAAAACAAACAACCCCATCAAAAAGTGGGCAAAGGACATGAACAGACACTTCTCAAAAGAAGATATTTATGCAGCTAAAAAACACATGAAAAAATGTTCATCATAACTGGCCATCAGAGAAATGCAAATCAAACCACAGTGAGATACCATCTCACACCAGTTAGAATGGCCATCATTAAAAAGTCAGGAAACAACAGGTGCTGGAGAAGATGTGGAGAAATAGGAACACTTTTACACTGTTGGTGGGACTGTAAACTAGTTCAACAATTGTGGAAGTCAGTGTGTGATTCCTCAGGGATCTAGAACTAGAAATACCATTTGACCCAGCCATCCCATTACTGGGTATATACCCAAAGGACTATAAATCATGCTGCTATAAAGACACATGCACACGTATGTTTACTGCGGCACTAGTCACAATAGCAAGGAGTTGGAACCAACCCAAATGTCCAACAACGATAGACTGGATTAAGAAAATGTGGCACGTATACACCATGGAATACTATGCAGCCATAAAAAATGATGAGTTCGTGTCCTTTGTAGGGACATGGATGAAACTGGAAACCATCATTCTCAGTAAACTATCGCAAGGACAAAAAACCAAACACCGCATGTTCTCATTCATAGGGGGAAATTGAACAATGAGAACTCATGGACACAGGAAGGGGAACATCACACTCCGGGGACTGTTGTGGGGTGGGGGGAGGAGGGAGGGACACCATTAGGAGATATACCTAATGCTAAATGACGAGTTAATGGGTGCAGCAAACCAATATGGCACAAGGATACATATGTAACAAACCTGGACATTGTGCACATGTACCCTAAAACCTAAAGTATAATAATAAAAAAAAGAAAAAAAAAGGATTTAAAACAGTTTTTATTTTAGGTTCTGAGGTACATGGGAAGGTTTGTTACATAGATAAACTCATACCACAGGGGCTTGTTATACAGAATATTTCATAACACAAGTATTAAGCCCAGTACCCCATTGTTATCTTTTCTGTTCCTCTCCCTTTTCCCACCTTCCCCACTCAAATAGACCCCAGTGTCTCTTGTCTGTTGTTTCCTTCTTTGTGTTCAGAAGGTCTCATTATTTAGCTCCCACTTACAAGTGAGAACACGTAGCTGCATAGTATTCCATGGTGCACATATGTGTTCGGTGTGGGAAACGTGTGAGGAAAGAAAAGAAACACACAATACTTTTAAATGTAAACCTACTTTATCCCGAGTATATGGCAATATAGATATAATAAGCATGTGATACAATAAACAAATTTTAATGGGAAGGGGAGAAGGGAAAATGTATATAGATACATATATATATATATACACATATATATATATACATATATATATATATATGTGTATATATATATATTTACACTTACCAGATTATGGGGGATTCATCACCAGACAGGGAAGCAACAGCCTGGGCTTCAGAATTGGCCACTAGTCCATGCACAGATGAGGAGAGGTCCCATGAAGCTTTGGCACGGTCTAGGAACCAAGCTCTTTTTGTAACCAGTTGCTTGTCATGTGGCCCAGTCATGAGGGCCCTTCGCAACTGAGCTCAAGGAACACTAAAAGTTCAGCTTCTTTTTGCAATTGCCTGTTGCTTCTCAATAACTGTTTTTCAATAACTGTTTCTCCGAAGCAGCACTGGATGAATGCCTCAAGGGGCTCACACAACTCTTTCCAGGACTTAGTGACCATTGTTTGTGTCCCTGTTCAATTGAGTTCAAATTTAATATTTTTTTCCTCCACAATGTGCCATATTATCTGCATCCAATCTGTCGTCTTTGGGCATTTAGGTTGATTCCATGTCTTTACTATTGTGAATAGTGCTGCAATAAATATTTACGTGCTTGTGTCTTTATAACAGAACAATTTATATATACCTCTGGGTATACACCCAGTAGTGAGACTGCTGGGTCAACTGATAGTTCTGCTTTTATCTCTTTCGAGGAAAGCACTGTTGTGCTTTCCACAATGGTGGGACCAATGTACACTCCCACCAACAGTGTATGTGTTCTCTTTCTCCACAACATTGCCAGCATCTGTTATTTTATGACTTTTTTACAATAGCCATTCTGACTGGTGTGAGATGGTGTCTCACTGTGCCTTTGATTTGCATTTCTCTAACGATCAGTGATATTGAGCTTTGTACTCTATTGTCGTTGGTCACATGTATGTATTCTTTTGAAAAGCATTCATGTCCTTTGCCCACTTTTTAAACATTTCTTTATTTCCATAGGTTTTAAGACAACAGGGGCCATTTGGTTACATTAGTAAGTTATTTATTGATTTGTAAGATTTTGGTGCATCCATCACCTCATCTGTGTACACTGAACCCAATTTGTAGCCTTTTATGCCTCACCACCTTCTCCCCTTTCTCCCTGAGTCCCCAAAGTCCATTGTGTCATTCTTATGCTTTTGCATCCTCATAGCTTAGCTCCCAATTGTAAGTGAGAATATATGATGATTGGTTTTCCATTCCTGAGTTACCTCACTTAGAATAATAGCCTTCAATCCAATCCAGGTTGCTGCAATTGCCATTAATTCATTTCTTTTTATGTCTGAGTGGTATTCCATCTTACATACGTACCACAGTTTCTTCATCCACTCGTTGATTGATGGGCATTTGGATTGGTTCTACATTTCTGCAATTGCAAATTGTGTTGCTATAAATATGTGTGTGCAAGTATCTTTTTTGTATAATGACTTTTTTTTCCTCTGGGTACATAGCCAGAGGATAGACCATATGTTAAGTAACAAGTCTAAAAACATTCCAAAAAATTGAAATAATATCAAGCATTTTCTCTGACTACAGGGAATAAAACTAGAAATCAATTAAAAAGGAATTTCAGAAACTATACACACACATGGACATTAAACAAAATGCTCCTGAATGATTAGTAGGCCGATAAAAAAGTTAAGGAGAAAACAGAAAAATTTCTTGAAACAAATGATAATGGAAACATAGCATAGCAAAACCTATGGAATATAGTAAAAATGTACTATTATAAAAGGAAAATTTATAACTGTAAGTGCCTACATAAAATACAGAAAAGCTTCAAATAAATAACCTAACAATACGTCTTAATTAACTAGAATAAAAAGACCAAACCAAACCCAAAATTAGAAGAAAAGAAATAATAAAGATTACAGTGGAAGTAAATAAAATTAAAATGAAGAAAACAATGCAAATGATTAATGAAACAAAAAGTTGATTTTTTGAAAAAAACAATTGACAAATATTTAGACAGGCTAACTAAAAAACAGAGAAGATACAAATTAGTAAAATCAGAGGTGAAAAAGGAGACATTACCAGTAACACTTCAGAAAATCAAAAGAACATTAGTGGCTACCATCAGCAATTGTATGCCAACAAATTAGAAAACATAGAGGAAATTAATTCTTAGACACACACAGCTTACCAAGATTGAACTAGGAAAAAATCTAAAACCTGAAAAGACCAATAATAATTAACAAAATTAAAGCCTTAATAAAAAGTCAGTAGGAACAGACTGAAAAATAGAGAAGGAAAGAAAATCTCCAAACTCATTCTTTGAGGCTAGTATTACCCTGATATCAAAACCAGACAGACACATTAAAAAAGCAAACTACAGTCCCATATCTGAGAATATTGGTGCAAAAATTTGCAAAACACCCAGCAAACTCTATTAAACAATATATAAATAGGTAATTCCTAATGACCAAGTGGGATTTATCCCAGGGATGCAAGGAAGGTTCAACATTCAAATCAATCAATGTGATACATCAGATAAACAGAATGAAGGGGTGGGGCACAGTGGCTCAGGCCTGTAATCCCAGCACTTTGGGAAGCCGAGGTGGGCAGATCACCTGAGTTCAGGAGTTTGAAACCAGTCTGACCAACATGGCAAAACCCCATCTCTACTAAAAATACAAAAATTAACCAGGCACTGTGGTAGGCATCTATAATCCCAGCTACTTGGGAGGCTGAAGAAGGAGAATCACTTGAACCCAGAAGGCAGAGGTTGCAGTGAGCTGAGATCATGCCATTGCACTCCAGCCTGGGTGACAGAGGGAGACGTCATCTCAAAAAAAAAAAAGGACAAAGTCCATATAATTATTTCAATTATGCCAAAAAATTATTTGATAAAATTTAATATTCTTTAATTATAAAAAACTCTTTGAAAACTGGGTATGGAATGAACATATCTCAACATAATAAAAGTCGTATATGATAGACCCACAGCTAGTATCATACTAAGTGGGGAAAAACTAAAAGCCTTTCCTCTAAAATCTGGAAGATGACAAGAATATCCACTTTTACCACTGTTATTCAACATAATTCTGAAAGTCCTGTCTGGAACAATCAGACAAGAGAAAGCAATAAAAGACATCCCCATTGGAAAAGAAGTCAAATTATCTTTTTTTGCCAATGATATAATCTTATATTTGAAAAAACATAAAGACTCTTCTGATAGAGTTTGAATGTGTGTCCCCTCCCAAATCTCATATTTAAATGTAATTCTCAATGTTGGAGGTGGGCCTGGTGAAAGGTGATTTAAACATAGGGGTGGATTACTCAGAAATGGCTTAGGACCATCCCATTTGGTACTATCCTCATAATAGTGAGTGAGTTCCTATAACATCTGGTTATTTAAAAGTGTGTAACAACTCGCCCCTCTGTTTTTTGCTCCTGCATCTTGCCCTATGACGTGCAAGATTCTGCTTCAACTTCTGCCATGACTGTAAATTTCCAGAGGTCTCCCCAGAAGCATATGCCAGTGCTGTGTCTTCTCTACAGCCTGTAGAACCATGAGCCACTTAAACCTCATTTTTTAAAAATGAATTATCCAGTGCCACTCTTATAGTGATGCAAAAATAGCTTAATACAGAAAATTGGCACCAAAGAGTGAAAAATTGTTATAAGAATACCTGAAAATGTGAAGTCAGCTTTGTAATTGGGTAAACAGGCAGACGTTGGAAGAGTTTGTAGGACACAGAGGAAGACAGAAAAATGAGGGAAAGTTGAGATTTTCTTAGAGACTGATTGAATGACTGTGACTAAAATGCTGGTAGTGATCTGGACAGTGAAGGCCAGGCTGAGGAGGTCTCAGATAAAATTAGAAACTCATTAGGACCGAAACAAAGGTCATGCATGTTGTCATAGCAAAGTGGTTGGCTGAATTTCTGTATGCCCTAGGGATATATAAAACTTTGATTTTGAAATTGATGATTTAGGGTTTCTGTTGGAAAAATGTCTAAGCAGCAAACATTTGAGATGTTGCCTGGCTGCGTCTAACAACCTATGCTCACGTGATCTAGCAAAAAAAATAAGTTGTAACTTATACTTACAAGGGAAGCATAGTGTAAAAGCTTGAAAACTTTGCAGCCTAGTCATGTGGCTAAAAAATAAAGATTTCATAAGAGAGGAACTCAAGCAGGCTATGGAGCAACCACTTGTTAGAGATATTTGTATAACCTAAAAAAAAAGCAAGTGTTGATAGCCAAGACAATGGGAAAGAGGAATTGAAGGCATTTTAGAAATCTAAAAGGCAGCCCCCATCACAGGCCCTGAGGCCTAAAAGAAGAGAATAGTTTCTGGGATCAGGCCAAGGACCTGCTGCCTTGGGTAGCTTTGGAACATGGCTCCCTGCATCCTGACCATTGCTTCAGCTCCAGGTGTAGGTCAAATTGACCCAGTTACAACTCCAGTCACTGCTTCAGAGGGTGCAAGCCATAAGCCTTGGTAGCTTCCACGTGGTGTTAGGCCTGTGGGTGTACAAAATGCAAGAGCTGAGACTTGGGAGCCTCCACCTTTGTTTCACAGGATGTGTGAATAAGCCAGAGTGTGAAGGCAGAAGCATGCTGCAGAAGTGGAGCCCTCATGGAGAACCTCTACTAAAACAATGGAGGAAAGAAATGTGGGGTGACAGTCCCCATGCAGGCTCCCCACTGGGGCATGGCCTAGTAGATCTGTGACGAGAGGATCATTGTCCTACAGACCCCAGAATGGTAGATCTAGCTACAGCTTGCACCTTTCACCTGGAAGAGCCAGAGACACACAATACCAGCCAGAGGCACACAATGCCAGCTCATGAGAGTAGCTATGGGGGCTGAACCATGCAAAGTCACAAGGTGGAACCTTCCCAAGGCATTAGTGTGCCCTGGAAATGGGACACAAAGTCAAAAATAATTATTTTGGAGCCTTACAATTCAATAGTTGCCGTTCTGGGCTTCAGACTTTCGTGGGTCCTGTGGCCCCTTTCTTTTGGCTGATTTCTTCCTTTTAGAATAGGAGTATTTACCCAATGCCTCTGCCCCATTTGTATCTTGGAAGTACTGAACTTGTTTTTTTTTATTATTTTACAGGCTTATAGGAGGAATAAACTAGCTTTGTCTTAGATGAGACTTTTGACTTTTGAGTTAAGGCTGAAATGAGTCAAGACTTTGGGAATTATTGGGAAGTCATGATTGTATTTTGAAATATGAGAAGGATATGAGATTTGGAATGGCCGGGGGCAAAATGACATAGTTTGGGTGTGTGTTCCCACCAAAATCTTATATTGAAATGTAATCCTCAATGTTGGAAGTGGGCCTAGTGGGGAGGTGATTGAATCATGAGGGCAGGATTTCCATGAACAGTTTGGCATCATCTCCTTTGGTGCCATACCCACAATAGTAAGTTTTCATGAGAGCTGGTTATCTACAAGTGTGTAGCACTTCCCCCCTGCCCTCACACTTACCATGTGATGTGCAAGCAACGGATTTATTTTTCACCTTGTCAGTTGTCAGAGGCTTCCCCAGAAGCAGAAGCCAGTGCTATGCTTTCTGTACAGCCTGTAGAACCATGAACTAATTAAATCTATTTTCTTTATAAATTAACCAGTCACTGATTATTTTTATAGCAATGTGAGAATGGCATAATACATCCACCAAAAAACTATTAGAAGTAATAATGAGTAAATTTTCAGAATACAAAATCAGCATATAGAAATCAGTAGGATTTCTAAGTGCCAACAGTCAACTAACTGAAAAAGAATTAAAAAATGTAACACTATTTGCAATAGCCACAAAAAAAACAGAATGTGTGGGAATTTACCAAAGAAATAAAAGTTTTCAACAATTAAAACTGTAAAACACTGACAAAAGAAATGAAAGAGGACCCAAAAATTGGAAAGATACTTTTATGTTCATAGATTGGAAGAATCAGTATTTTTTAAAATGTCCATACAATCCAAAGCAATCTATGCATTTCATGCCATCTCTATCAAAGTAACAGGCCAGGGGCAGTGGCTCATGCCTGTAATCCCAGCACTTTGGGAGGTGGGTGGATCATGAGGTCAGGTGTTCAAGACCAGCCTGGCCAACTTGGTGAAACCCATCTCTACTAAAAATACAAAAAAATTAGCCAGGCTTTGTGGTGGGTGCCTTCCCAGCTACTCAGGAGGCTGAGGCAGATAGTTGCTTGAACCCAAGAGGCAGAGGTTGCAGTGAGCCGAGATCGCATCACTGCACTCCAGTCTAGGTGACAGAGCAAGACGCCATCTAAAAAAAAACAAAAAAAAGACATTCCTCACAGAAATAGAAAAAAAAATTCTGAAATTTATATGGAACTGTCACAAAACACCATAATAGTCAAAGCTATGCTGAGTATATAAAACAAAACTGGAGGAATTCCATCACCTGCTTTTAAATTATACTACTAAGTTATAGTAATTGAAACAGCATGACACTAGCATAAAAACAGACGTGAAGACAAATGGAAATAAATAGACACCTCAGAAACAAACTCATACAGCTAAACTAAACTTATTTTCAACAAAACTGTCAAGAACATACAATAAAAAATAAGACAGTTTTTGTAATAAATAGGGCTGGGAAAACTGGCAAGCCATAGGCAGAAGAATAAAACTAGAACCCTATTTCTTGCCACATAAACAATCAAATTAAAATGAATTAAAAACTTAAACCTAACTAACATCTCAAACTACCACACTTTTACAATAAAACATTGGGAAAACTATTTAGGGCATTGGTTTGGGCAAAAATTTCTTAAATAATGCCCCATAAGCACAGACAACCAAAACAAACATGGGCAAATGGGATTACAGCAAGTCAGAAAACCTTTTTAAAGTGAAGGAAACAATAAACAAAGTTGAAGAGAAAATCCACAGAATGGGAGAAAATATTTGTAAATTATCCATCTGAAAAGCAAAGAATAGCTACATGATATGGTTAGGCTTTTTGTCCCCACCCAAATCTCATATTGAATTGTAATCCCCAGGTTTTGAGGGAGAGACTTGGTAGAAGGTGATTGGATCATGGGGATTGTTCCCCCAGGCTGTTCTTCTGATAATGAGTGAGTTCTCATGAGATCTGATGGTTTCATAAGGGACTCTTCCCCCTTTGCTTCACATACATGCTGTCTCACCTGCTGTCATGTAAGAGGTGCCTGCTTTTCCATCTGCCATGATTTTAAGTTTCCTGAGGCTTGCCAAACCATGTGGAACCGTGAGTCAATTAAACCCATTTCCTTTATAAATTACCCAGTCTTGCCAGGTGCGGTGGTGCATGCCTGTAATCTCATCATTTTGGGAGGCCGAGGCAGGTGGATCACGAGGTCAGGAGTTCAAGACCAGCCTGGCCAAGATGGTGAAACTCTGTCTCTACTAAAAATACAAAAATTAGCCAGGCAAGGTGGCAGGTGCCTGTAATCCCAGCTACTCAGGAGGCTGAGGCAGAAAATTGCTTGACCCAGGAGGCAGAGGTTTCAGTGAGCAGAGATTGCACCACTGCATTTCAGCCTGGGCAACAGATCAAGACTTCATCTCATTAAATAAATAGATAACCCAGTCTTGAGTATTTTTTTATAGTGATGCTGAAACAGACTAATACACTACAATATATTGAGTTCAAAAAATTCTATAAAAAATATAATTATCCAATTAAAGGGTGGACAAAAAATTTAAACAGACATTTATGAAAAGACATACAAATGTCAAGCAGGCAAATGAAAAGTTGCTACACATTACTGATTATCATAGAAATGCAAATCAAACCCAAAATGAGATATCATTTCACCCCAGTTAAGGTGGCTTTTATCCAGAAGTCAGTAGAAAACCAATGCTGGTGAGTATGTGGAGTGAAGGGAACCCTTGTACACTGTTGCTGGGAGCACAATTAAGGACAGTTTGGATGTTCCTGATATAACTAAAAATAGAGCTACTATATGGTCCAGCAATCCCACTGCTCAGTATATGCCTAAAAGAAATAAAGTTGGTAAATCAAAGACATATTGGCACTCTCATATTTGCTACAGCAGGGTTTATAATAGCCAATATTTGGAAGGAACTTAAATGTCTCTTGACAGCTGACTGGATAGAGAAAATGTGGTACATATACACAATGGAGTACTATTCAGCTCTAAGAAAGAATGAGAGTCTGCCATTTGCAATAACATAAATGGAACTGAAATTCTTTATGTTAAGTGAAATAAGTCAGGCACAGAAAGACAAATGTCACATGTTCTCACTTATTTGTGGGTGCTAAAATTCGAAACAGTTGTTGTCATAGAGATAGGGAGTATAAGGATGGTTACCAGAGGCTGGGAAGGGCAGTGAGGGAACAGGGGGATAGTGGGGATGTTAAATGGGTACAAAAAATTGTTAGAAAGAATGAATAAGACAGTATTTGATAGCACAACAAGGTGATTATAGTCAAAAATAATTTAACTCTACATTTTTAAAAACTAAAAGAGTATAATTGGATTGTTTATAACACAAGCTATAAATGCTTGAGGGCATGGATACCCCATTTTTTATTATGCATTACTCACTGTATGCCAATATCAAAGTATGTCAAATATATACACCAAATATGTACGCACAAAAATAAATTAAAAATTGAAATTAAAATTAAAACCAAAGGGAGGAGAGTATAATGAGGCATGTGTGACCCATGGCTTGAACTAGCTTTTCAGGTTAACTCTGGAATGTCCTTATCCAAGAAGAGGTGTCCATTAGTCAATAGGGGCTTAGAAATTTATTTTTAGTTTATTTATTTTTAGTTTAGTTTATAGCAATAACCTCTCCATCATTATGACTAGAAGTTGAAATGTGGTATTTAACAGCCCCACATGAGAAGATCAGCTATGCCTGTTTAGTGACAGCCTCTTTTATGACAAAACTTATTTTTAGTTTATAAATGGAAAAAAGAAGGATTTTTAATCCTGAGCCATAGCTCTCAGTCAATCAATCCCTGCAGGGAATCCTGTTCTTTACTCTGGAGATAAACACTGGTTTTCTTTTCAACTGAATAACACCACATTTCAAAATGAGGGGAAACATCTTGAAACTAAGAGGTACAGCCTTATTAAATTTGATTTGGTTTCAATTGTAATTAATTTAATCATATGCATTCTAGAGTTTGTCCTCAGTCTTCTACTTTAGGCCCATGATCTGTTGAATTTGCTCAGCTCCCTGATCAACAGCGGGAAATCAGTTAGAATTATTTAAAAATCTCACTGTGGCTGGGAGCGGTGGCTCATGCCTGTAATCGCAGCAATTTGGGAGGCCAAGGTGGGCAGATCGCTTGTTGTCAGGGGTTTGAGACCAGCCCAGCCAACAGAGTGAAACCCCATCTCTACTAAAGATACAAAAATTAGCTGGGTGTGGTGATGCATGCCTGTAATCGCAGCTACTTGGGAAGCCGAGGCAGGAGAATTGCTTGAACCTGGGAGGCAGAGGTTTCAGTGAGCCAAGATGGTGCACTACACTCCAGCCTGGGCAACAGAGAAGACTCTGTCTCAAAATAATAATAATAATAATAATAATAATAATAATAATAATAATAATAATAAAAAATAAGTAAAAATAAAAATCTCATTGTGTTTCAAACAAAATTTCTTTTGAATATCAACTGTATCAACTTGCATAGTACCTATAATCATTTTGTTTACTTTATATCCAATCTTGAGAAATCTTTGAGGACTAATTTCACTCTTTTCTGCCGTTTTAGTAAACATACCAAATTCCATCAAACAAAATGAACAAAATTCCTGAGAAATAAATTTTCTCCTTGAGAAGTAGACTTGTTGTGTTAGAGGAACTCATGGTTACCAAGCTTCTAGTTTAATAAACATGACTAGAATACTCTATCTTAATATGAGTAGCTAGGTACTCACAAGGCATCTAGAAGATTAATACTCATGGTCTGAAAATAGCCACATTTTTTAGCTGGCCACAAATTACAATTGCAGAATATTTGTGGCCATACAAGACATTTTCCACTAAGCCTGAAAAATGTATAAATGTCTTAGGAGGACAGCATTTTTTTTGTAAGGATAATATTAATGAGCTAGCATAGGTCAACGGGTTAATGGTCATTGTTAAAACCAATAGCCCCGACTTTAGTGAGTACATCTGCACCTTCCAAGTTTAATTATAACTCTTTCTCTTTATAGTTACTTATAAGCAGAGACACTAACAAAAGCCAATGCATCCCTGCTCTTGTTTTCTGAGGGTGTCCAACTCTAATGGAGTCATTTCTAGTAAACTTGCTTCTTTCACTGTGCTCTCTGACCACCTCACATTTTTTCCTGCACAAGATCTAAGAATCCTACTTTGTGGTCTGTATCAGGACCAGCTTTTCCAGCAACATCTCTCAGCAACACCTTGAATGGACACCTTGACAAGACTCCCACTCCAAGGAAAACAATCCACACACAATCAATCAGCTGACACCTGGCAAGTGGGCCGTCTTTTAGAGTTGTGAAGCCATTCTGGTGGGCAAGAATGATTATCCACTACTACTTAAGTGAGAGGCTCTAGGGCACAATGTTAGGGTGAGAGACTCAGCCCCAAAAGTTAGAGGCCCAGGGGCATCGCACTCGGATTAGGGGCCAAGCTCGCAGGGTTAGGGGCCCTCGGGAATATTGAGAGGAATGGATTTGGCTAAACAAGATGTTTACCACTTTCTCTTTTTGGACTGTCCACCTTGTGCTTTCTGTCCCTCACCTGAGTGCTCTGCATCTTGTCACCTTTCTGCTCACCACCTCTGTTTTGTAGTAGACTGGAGGCTGCCCCAGGAAAGAGGCCCCAAACAGTTTAGCTTTTACTTTCCTCAGCGATCCTCTGACTTTTAGCTGATTTCTTATTTAATTTGCCACTGGTCCAAGTGACACTGAAAAAAAGAGATGTCTTGGAACCTAGTATTTTTGTACCTTAATTATCAGAAAAAAATCAGCAATAACCTTCCCATCATTATGACTAGAAGTTGAAATGTGGTATTTAACAGTCCTACATGATAAGATCAAATATGTCTGTTTAGTGGCGGCCTCTTTTATAACAACCCTCTGCAAACAATTAGCCTCAAGATGGAGAACATGAGACTTTTTCTTAACAGTTTTCTCTCATTTCTTAACCATAAGGTCATCTTTGATGAGCTGGTATAGGGCAGCTCGACCCTACTCTGTAAACCCAGCATGTCACTTTTTTTCTGGAAGAGTTTTGTCATAGCAGTGTGAAAATGGACTAATACATTACAATGTACAAGTTACAGCCTTCCCATTTCCACTGTTCAGTCTGACCCCCTTTTTTGCAGCTTAATTTTATAGAAGAGAAACTAAATGGAAAGAAATACTTTACATATAGGCTTCTCTGATGCTTGGTCAGGATAAAAAATTAAAATGGGCCTCTGTATGTTTGATGGAGGAAAAGACAAAATAGGGACGGCACATAATTGATTACCCTTTTAATGCAAGTGCCTCTTAACATTAGGCTTTTCTTAGCTGGAGCTGAACTCCCCCTGCCAGTCTGAGCACCCCATAAGAACACAGTCAGACTCCTTCCAATTCTGGTGAGGTGTGCAACATGTTATTAACTTCTTCTAGTTTTCCAGGGTTATCTAGTGTCTGGTCATCATCTTCTCCCTGCCCTTCGAGTCCTGTCTTACATACATACCCCACTCTTGAAACACCCGAGCTTCACCAGAACAACATGCAGTGGGGCCTAATATCATGTGGCAAAGTTGAATGTTTACCCTCTCTGGGAAGTGACAAATGATAACAGGGACACTATACGGGTATATGTACCCTTTTCTATCTCTGAATTAGCCATATGCAAGGAAAAACTAAAACAGTTTTCAGAGGTGCCAAGAAAATTCATAGACAAATTTAGGAGGCTAACCTTGATGTATGATCTGACCAGGCAAGATATGCATATATTTATGTTTACCTGCTGCATGGTAGAAAAGCAGTGTGTTATTCTCTTTGAAGCAATTGTGAATGGGAGTTCACTCATGATTGGGCTCTCTGTTTGTCTGTGATTGGTGTATAAGAATGCTTGTGATATTTGCCCATTGATTTTGTATCCTGAGAATTTGCTGAAGTTGCTTAGCAGCTTAAGGAGATTTTCGGCTGAGACAATGGGGTTCTCTGGATATACAATCATGTCATCTGCAAACAGGGACAATTTGACTTCCTCTTTTCCTAATTGAATACCCTTTATTTCCTTCCGCTGCCTGATTGCCCTGGCCAGAACTTCCAACACTATGTTGAATAGGAGTGGTGAGAGAGGGCATCCCTGTCTTGTGCCAGTTTTCAAAGGGAATGCTTCCAGTTTTTGCCCATTCAGTATGATATTGGCTGTGGGTTTGTCATAGATAGCTCTTATTATTTTGAGATACATCACATCAATACCTAATTTATTGAGAGTTTTTAGCATGAAGTGTTGTTGAATATTATCAAAGGCCTTTTCTGTATCTATTGAGGTAATCATGTGGTTTTTGTCTTTGGTTCTGTTTATATGCTGGATGATGTTTATTGATTTGCATATGTTGAGCCAGCCTTGCATCCCAGGGCTGAAGCCCTCTTGATCATGGTGGATAAGATTTTTGATGTGCTGTTGGATTTGGTTTGCCAGTATTTTATTGAGGATTTTTGCACGATGTTCATCAGGGATATTGGTCTAAAATTCTTTTTTGTGTGTGTCTCCGCCAGGCTTTGGTATCAGGATAATGCTGGCCTCATAAAATGAGTTAGGGAGGGTTCCCTCTTTTCCTATTGATTGGAATAGTTTCAGAAGGAATGGTATCAGCTCCTCCTTGTACCTCTGGTAGAATTCGGCTGTGAATCCATCAGGTCCTGGACTTTTTTTGGTTGATAAAATACCTAGGAATCCAACTTACAAGGGATGTGAAGGACCTCTTCGAGGAGAACTACAAATCACTGCTCAATGAAATAAAAGAGGATACAAACAAATGGCAGAACATTCCATGCTCATGGGTAGGAAGAATCAATATTGTGAAAATGGCCATACTGCCCAAGGTAATTTATAGATTCAATGCCATCTCCATCAAGCTGCCAATGACTTTATTCACAGAATTGGAAAAAACTACTTTAAAGCTCATATGGAACCAAAAAAGAGCCCACATTGCCAAGACAATTCTAAGCCAAAATAACAAAGCTGGAGGCATCACACTACCTGACTTCAAACTATACTACAAGGCTACAGTAACCAAAACAGAATGATACTGGTACCAAAACAGTGATATAGACCAATGGAACAGAACAGAGCCATCAGAAATAATGCCACATATCTACAACTATATGATCTTTGACAAACTTGACAAAAAACAAGAAATGGGGAAAGGATTCCCTATTTAATAAATGGTGCTCGGAAAACTGACTAGCCATATATAGAAAGCTGAAACTGGATCCCTTCCTTACACCTTATACAAAAATTAATCCAATATGGATTAAAGACTTAAATGTTAGACCTAAAACCATAAAAACCCTAGAAGAAAACCTAGGCAATACCATTCAGGACATAGGCATGGGCAAGGACTTCATGTCTAAAACACCAAAAGTAATGGCAACAAAAGCCAAAATTGACAAATAGGATCTAATTAAACTAAAGAGCATCTGCACAGCAAAATAAACTGCCATCAGAATGAACAGGCAACTTACTGAATGGGAGAAAATTTTTGCAATCTACTCATCTGACAAAGGGCTAATATCCAGAATCTACAATGAACTCAAACAAATTTGCAAGAAACAAACGACCCTGTCAAAAAGTGAGCAAAGGATATGAACAGACACTTCTCAAAAGAAGACATTTATGCAGCCAACAGACACATGAAAAAATGCTCATCATCACTGGCCATCAGAGAAATGCAAATCAAAGCCACAGTGAGATACCATCTCACACCAGTTAGAATGGTGATCATGAAAAAGTCAGGAAACAAGAGGTGTTAGAGAGGATGTGGAGAAATAGGAACTCTTTTACACTGTTGGTGGGACTGTAAACTAGTTCAACAATTGTGGAAGTCAGTGTGTGATTCCTCAGGGATCTAGAACTAGAAATACCATTTGACCCAGCCATCCCATTACTGGGTATATACCCTAAGGACTATAAATCATGCAGCTATAAAGACACATGCACACATATGTTTATTGCAGCACTAGTCACAATAGCAAAGACTTGGAACCAACCCAAGTGTCCATAAATGATAGACTGGATTAAGAAAATATGGCACATATACACCATGGAAAACTATGTAGCCATAAAAATGGATGAGTTCATGTCGTTTGTAGGGACATGGATGAAGCTGGAAACCATCATTCTCAGCCAACTATCGCGAGGACAAAAAACCAAACACAGAAAAAAACACAAAAAGATAAGGCAGAAACAAAAATCCCAGTCACTTGCAGTATCTGTTGGCTTTCAATTTGGCTCTCCTGTTTAAACAAAGAAAAACAATAAAATTAATCTATGTAAAACATGCCATATATATTCAACTGCTACTAAATATAAAAAGCTTTAAAACTGTGTTCAATTTTGGTTATTACCACTACGCTTATATTAAAATATGTATACTTTTAAATTTGATTTCTATAAAAAATGGTTTCTAAACTTATAAAAGTGATTTCCTGATATTCAATAAATGTTGCCTAAGGGCTTGTTCAATCCAAATAGCAGTTTTAATTATTCCAGAATTTAAACGTGCTCTAAATTTCCATTTAACAGGGTGAGAATGCTGTATTATTACAAGTGATAAAAGTTAGAAGACATAGAGCTTATTCCGTTTTAGAGTTCACATCCTGATTATATTTTATATCCTCTTCTTGATTTCTTACAACTAGATACATATTCATTTGCTCAGCTGGAAAAAATTCTTAACATTATTTACTGACTTTAAGTATGAACTCTACCAGCTAGTTAACAGCAAATATGTAATTAAACATTGTCTTTATCAAGCAATGTAAAAAAAAAAAGGTAAGAGTAACTTTGCAGCCAGGCGCGGTGGCTCACGCTTGTAATCCCAGCACTTTGGGAGGTGGGCGGATCACGAGGTCAGGAGATCGAGACCAGGGTGAAACCCAGTCTCTACTAAAAATACAAAACAAAACAAAAAAAATTAGCCGGGCGTGGTGGCGGGAGCCTGCAGTCCCAGCTACTGGGAGAGGCTGAGGCAGGAGAATGGCGTGAACCCGGGAGGCGGAGCTTGCAGTGAGCCGAGATCGCGCCACTGCACTCCAGCCTGGGTGACAGAGCGAGACTCCATCTCAAAAAAAAAAAAAAAAAAAAAAACAAAAAACAAAAACAAAAACAAACAAACAAAAAAGTGTAACTTTGCAACATAGGACTTGAATGAGCGGCTGGTGATTATCAAAATCTGGCACTTAATTGATTTATAATTGTACACCCACAGCTAAACATCTCTACCTGTTTTTCTATGTCATAAATCTAGGATATTACTTATCTACCTAGGAAGAGTAATAAATGTTAATAATGTGATATGATAAACACCCTGCACTCTTCCAAATCTTACAATAAAACTGCTTCAATTTCACTTGTTTAGCTTTTATACTTAGTTTTTTAGTTGATCTATGCTTATTTTAAGGAACCTGAACTACTCTAACAGAATCCACATAATTTTTATATTAGTCAAACTGCTTCTTTCTAACTCTGGTTTTAATAGTTACAAAAAGATAATGATAAATTTATGAAGTAGATACAGTCAAATCTGAGTTTCTTAAAGTATATACTTAGAATCGGTTATAACTTTAGATATTCTTTCTTGACAATCTTTGCCCAAAGTTATGATGTCCTCTCTAGGTAATATTGCCACACTCATAAATTAGAAATAAGATAAAAATGTGAAAACTACAGTAATTTAAGAGAATGTAGGTTTTCTACATGCCATTTTTATTGGCTACTGAAAATAGTGGAAATAAGTAAATAAATAGCTACCTGTCCAGAAGCATCTCATGCAAAAATCCACCTTTCTGAGCCTTTTTAAGAATTTCACTGTCTTCTTTACTTATTTTAAGTTTGTGGTCTTGAAAGCTCTGAAATTTCTTTCTGCAAAGAAAATGTCTTCATTGAAAAATACCTCAAACTCTGATTATGCATATTTACTATTAAATTTATAAATACTGTTAATTTTTCACTTATTAAAAAAGTCTAATTGTAGGCCAGGCACTGTGGCTCATGCCTGCAACCTCAGCACTTTGGGAGGTGAAGGCAGGCGCATCACTCGAGGTCAGGAGTTCAAGAACAGCCTGACCGACATGGTGAAACCCCGTCTCTACCAAAAATACAAAAATTAGCCAAGCGTAGTGGCGTGCGCCTCTAGTCCCAGCTACTCGGGAGGCTGAGGCAGGAGAATCACATGAACCTGGGAGGCAGAGGTTGCGATGAGCCGAGATCACGCCACTCCACTCCAGTCTGGGGGACAGAGCAAGACTCCATCTTGGGGGAGAAAAAAAAAAGGTCTAATTGTATTTTTTTTTAATAAGCTGGAGCTCTTCAACAAAGATGACCTTCGTGACCTCTCAAGAGGAGGGCCACTCATTGGCTGAGTAGCACAAGGCCCACTTCCATTAGGGCATACTGGCTGGAGTCCCCTGTGTCTTGGCCATAGCACAGCCTTTGACTGGCATCACACCCATTCTATGAATGAATAGAGAGATTGACTAACCCGAGTGACTAGCTTTGAGAGCTGGTAGGACGATTAGGAAAACTGAAGCCTCAAGAAAAGAAAAACATTTAACTCAGTGCTCTGTCCTAGAGGCCACATTGTGTTGTATCTTCTTGTCAGTTTTATTTTTTCAGACAGGGTCTTGCTCTGCCACCCAGGCTGGAATGCGGTGGTGATCAGAGCTCACTGCAGCCTTGAACTCCTGGGCTCAATCCTCCTGTCTCAGCCTCCCGAGTAGCTAGGCCTATAGGCATGTACCACCACCTCCAGCTAATTAGATAATTTATTTTCAAAGCACTTTGAGAAGCACTTCACTGTCAAATCTGTAGGTCTAAAAGGAAAAGAATACATACACATAATTAATTTCACATTGTTTTACATTTCCTTTGTCTTCTGGAATGTCATCTTTTTTTCTTGGTTTCTCTTTCAACACAGGATCTAATCTAGATATTGGAAAAGAGAATCCAATGGGTTATATGTTTATCTTCCATCTTCCCCACTTTACGTGTCACATAAGAACATTCAAGATGATTTCTTATGCAGAGGAAAAAATTAACTGAGCAACTATATTCAGAAAAAGGTTCTGGCTATGTGTTTTTACTTCATACATATAATCTATATGAGTAAGTGCTATCACATACTTCCTCCGAAGCCCTTGTGTCAGAAACACCACAGACAAAATTATCTCAGAAACATTTTACACATCAGAGCCTGCTAGGCAATTAAACAATCATTAACTAATTTACTTTTGTCCTCCAAGTGAATACACTAGGATCAAATTATCCCTAGTAGACAAGTGTTCATTTGATCAGACTGAAAGCTTAATAGCTATTTTACGTTGCAGAGACTATTACCAAAGTATTAAAACTTTTAACATTACACAACTTATTTTTAATTAATTGGAACCCACCTCTTTTACTAGCTTCTTATATCCTCCTAAGTTTGGATAGATGTTTATTATCACATGTCATACGTTAATTGATCTGCATTCAACAATTAGGATCACCCACAGAACAGGCAATTGGCAATGGTAAGGACTCATGTTTCCTAAGGGATCTCTGTGGCCAGAGTCCATTTCCAGGGCTGCTTAGAAAGTGATGATAAATAACGTGTTTGTGCCAATGACATCTTTGTGACAGTTTTGATTAGAGGGGTCCCAGACCTGAAAACATTCCGTGCTAGGGCCTGTAACACAATGCCACCTTTAGTAAGAGGGATCTGTGTTGTGGTCATAAAGGTGAAGGGCTGACAGAGGTAACACAAGGCTACCTTTAGTAAGACGGATCTGTGTTGTGGTCATAAAGGTGAAGGGCTGACAGAGGTAACACAATGCTACCTTTAGTAAGAGGGATCTGTGTTCTGGTCATAAAGGTGAAGGGCTGACAGAGGTAACACAATGCTACCTTTGGTAAGACGGATCTGTGTTCTGGTCATAAAGGTGAAGGGCTGACAGAGGTAACACAATGCTACCTTTGGTAAGACGGATCTGTGTTCTGGTCATAAAGGTGAAGGGCTGACAGAGGTAACACAATGCTACCTTTAGTAAGAGAGATCTCTGTTCTGGTCATAAAGGTGAAGGGCTGACAGAGGTAACACAAGGCTACCTTTAGTAAGAGGGATCTGTGTTCTGGTCATAAAGGTGAAGGGCTGACAGAGGTAACACAAGGCTACCTTTAGTAAGAGGGATCTGTGTTCTGGTCATAAAGGTGAAGGGCTGACAGAGGTAACACAATGCTACCTTTGGTAAGACGGATCTGTGTTCTGGTCATAAAGGTGAAGGGCTGACAGAGGTAACACAATGCTACCTTTAGTAAGAGAGATCTCTGTTCTGGTCATAAAGTGAAGGGCTGACAGAGGTAACACAATGCTACCTTTAGTAAGAGGGATCTGTGTTCTGGTCATAAAGGTGAAGGGCTGACAGAGGTAACACAAGGCTACCTTTAATAAGAGGGAGCTGTGTTCTGGTAGATAAGGCAAGGTCATAAAGGTGAAGGGCTGACAGAGATTAGGAGAGCCTGCAATTAAATGGTAAGGGAAAAGAGTCCTAAATAATCACTGTTCAGAGCTTCCAGGTACTTGACTAGCCAAAGAGACCCAGAAAACTTTGTATTTCATCTGAAAATTGCTTTAAATAGTGAAAAACGCAATCTTTGTGTAAGTATCTTTGTATCTTTGTATAAGTGCAAAGCACTGCACATATATTTGCAATTGTTGCCTTCAATAACACTTTTATGATGATATCCAGATGCAAAATAATTTAAACGTGATACAAGAAAATATAAATAAAATTAAATGTAAGTCACAAACCCATCTGCATTTCCCCAATGACCTGTTTCCGGAGAAGCAATGTGCTATGAAATACTGAGAGTGGCCTCTGGAGTCAGCTGGGCCTGGGTACACGTCCTGTCTTACCACACCTTGAAATCACCGTGATTTCCATGAACTGACTGACAAAAACCATGAGGATGTAAGGTGGGTCAGAGGCTGTCTTCCTGTCTGTAAGGCTGAGCTCACATCCACCTCACAGAGGCATTATGGAAATTCAAGACTACAACGTATGTGCCGGATGCATGCAATGAAAAAATATAACATTTCACTTATCCAAGAAAATACCTACATTTTAGATTGAAATTGTTTGAGCTTTAGATTTGAAATTATCTGAAATCAAGACTATTCTAAAAGAAAATCAAACATATGACCGGAAATCTAATATGAAGAACATACAGAGATTTGATAGATGCTTTTAAATTGCACTGGTAGTAGAGAAAAATGTAACACAAATTTTTATGCTCTAATAAGAATGAAAGGCATTTTAGAAAAGGCATTTGCCCCCCTCTTAGAGCCTTCCACTCCGGCCCCCGCAATGCCTAACAGAGCAAATCTGGGTCAGACTGGATGCAACCTGTGATTCCCAACAGAGACAGACAAAGCAAGGTCCAGGATGCTCAGTACTGGGACAGAATGCCAAGAAACAGAAAAATCATGTGTCAATAAGGGGGTATTTATTCTTCAGACATATCTTGGTATATGTTTATAATTAAAGATCAGTGGCTTTCGTGAGTCTAAAGAAGCCTTAAATGTTTTCATCAAATTCCAATTAACTACTTGATTTATCTAGGTTATATTAACAGTATTATTTAGAATTTCATCTTGATATGAACATGTCTGTGTAACTTTTACAATGATGTAAAACAAAGACTAGGATTAGGGAGGGCACAGGCCAGTGGTGCAATGGATAACGCATCTGACTACAGATGAGGGAATTTAGCCTGGAATAAGGAACTTTAATTTCCAGCTTAGTGACACGCACAAATTTTAAAAATAAAATAAAAATCATGTTTTATGTGATTAATGTTTCTCCTAATGCAAAGAAGTCTGGTACTATTAATAAAAATATTTTTAAAATGTGAGGGCTAAGGCCCCAGAAGTTCTGCTATGATTTGTTATATTTCATAAAGTGACTATCATCACAGAAGCTCAAGCATTACATAAATACAAATGCATATACCCCTGACCTGGTAATTCTCCTTGTGGAAATTTATCTTCAGGTCCACCCGCACATCTACAAATTGATGCATATTCAATGTTATGAACTGCAGCACTGTTTATAAGAGCAAAAGACTGGCAACGGCCTAAATTTCCATCTATAAGAGACTAAATAAATTAAGGTACATCCCTAAAATGGAATATTATGTGGCTGTTAAGAAAGAGAGGAAAAGCAAGAAAAAGAAAAAAACTTTCTACATTTAAACTAATAGTAGAAAACTCTCCAAGATACGATTTTAAGAAAAATCAAAGTCTAGAAGATTATAGAGGAGGCTACCTTTAGTGTAAAACAGTTGAAAATTATAAATATATTCATATGTTTATAAAGAAATTTTAGGAGGCTATAAAAAGAAAAGGAAAGAGGAACAGGAGCTGGGACACAGGTAAGACGCATGGCAGGCGTATGTCTTCACATGCTTTTATTTGAAAATGTTGGACCACGCGTACATGTTACCTATTTTAAAAATTAGATTTTAAAATACAAGCAAGAAAACAAGAACATGAAAGCCTAAAAAGAGCATGTGGAACTACCAGAAAAAGATACTAATCCATGGAGATAATGGCAAGGTAGCTCCTAGATGCACTCATTTCTCTACCACATTGTATAAATGAGCCATCAACTATGGGATTTATAATTAAAAATGAGTCTATTTGAAACATCACATTACAAAAACCTATTAACTAAATCTTTAAAGTGACAGTAAATGACCATTTAACATTTTTAAAGAGATACAGTCACATCGCATGTGTGAATGGAGTTATCTGTGTAAAATATCATTACCTTGATCATTTCTTCTCCTGCTGTTTTACTTTTTGCTTCTATGTCTCCTGCTTCATTGCATCTAATAAAGCAGCTATTTGAGGCCAGTAAAGCCATTTTCCCCTAAGTGAAACAAAGTAACAAAATAGCCATGAGGATACTTCTTGTAGAAGAAATATTAAGTGTTTAGACTGGATTAATTTTTCCTCCCTGATTTAAAAATCAAAGAAAAGAACTTAGAGAAAAACCTGAAAAATATAATACAACAACATATAGAAAAGGAAACCAAAATCACCTATCATTTTACTATTCAAAGATTACCACAACAAACATTTGTAGTGTATCTACCTAGTAGGACTTTATTCAAATATTAGCATTTTAAGCAAAATTTATTTTCTTCAGAATTAGAAAACATGAAAAGGTATATACAATGCCTTTGGTGTTTTGAATTTAAGATTCAATGTCTGAGGGACTTTTGTGTGTAAAAATATTCATAAACTTTTTTAGTTTTTTAATGTTTGATATATTACACTGCTTTCTATTAAACAAAACATTAAAGACTAATTTTCTTGTGTATCTCAATCTGGGTTATAAATTTGGTTAGCTTAACTCCCTTAACAAATATAATGTTTATAACTTGTATTTGGTTGATTCTTTTGGAAAACTTGGAATACCATAACATTTAGACAAAATATTTATAAATACAATGATTACAAAATATGTTAACATTATATCACATCCAGTTAAAAAAGTGCTGATAACATGGATTTAATTTCTTAGTCAAGGTCACAAGGGCTGGGTGGTCTCTCATCTGGATGGCTCCTGATGAGCCCAGGAACATGGCAGGGTGGTCCCAGACGATTTAAACCTGTGCCACAGATTACTCAGCTGAGTCCTTTTTGCAATAGAGTTTTAAGAACCTCTTTCATTTAAATTTAAATTTTTGAAACTTAGTGTCCTTCCTAAAAATAAAATGAAATGAACTTTCCTAAAGTGTTGTATTATTAGTACTACCTAAGTCATCATCTAAGGCCTTAGGATATATTGACCTTTTCTACTGGTGTAACTTTTATTACAAGTATCTCATCATAACTAGTAGGATCATCTCAAAGGAGTTGCAACACATTAGCGGGTCATGAAATCAATGGAGTGTTTCAATGTACTGTTTCCTGAACGGTATGGGGGGTGGGGGAAGGAATACACACAGACACACAGAGGAAGGAGTAAAAGAGAATAAGAAATATCAAGATGCATAACACAGGGATAGGTATTGTTAAGCACAACTCTTGCTTCAGTTATACATGTGTGTGTGCTGGGCTGCAATGTAAAAATACATTTCTCAATGGGTTGGGTCAAAATAGTTTTCAAGTCACTGACTTAAGATTTTACCCTAGAGGATGAGGAAATCAGTCTAAGTGATTACCTCTTTCTGGGGGGATGTTTGTTTAATCTGTCATCTTAGAAAACACTCTGAGTTCCTATTTTCTGTTCATTAGTGTAGACTACCAAAGCTGCTACTCAGGCTGAGCTTATCTTCTATTTGCTTGTTCGGCGTGGTGCCCACTGGTCCTTACTGTTTTTGATATAGTTATCTACTTTTTAAAGACTGTTTAGCACATATTTTTGTTCAATCTTTACTTCTCACACAAGAGAAAAAGGAAATTATGTATTCTGTATCAACAAAGATTTAACAAAACATCCATATACTACAACTGTCTACTTACTAAAATTAAGAATTAGTATATTATCTTTTTTCTTCTTAGATTAAAACTATCTTTTCGTACACTATTTTAAGCTTATGAACTGAAAGCCTTTTAGAGATAATTTACTTCAATGAACTATTATTATTTATTTTATGCACAAATTGTCGCAATTTGGTCTTAGCAAGCTCCACTGTTCGCTGACAGTCTCAAATGTTTCTGAAAGCATCCATGATTTCTGCTACAAAAAAGATACTTAGGGACTATTCTGTTTTCCTGCTCTGAGACCTAAAATTGACTGGTTCTTTAATGGAAATGAGATCCATATCTAGGCAATAAGGATACACAGAAATAATTGTTGGCAAAAGTACTAATGCTATTTTTGTTGCACTGTATTTTGAGATCTCTTTAAGGCTCTATGTTCTTATTGATTTATTCCAATTTAATGTATTATAGTATTGCATCCTACTTTTTCTTTTTAAATATATTATGATTGGTACAGACTTTCTGTTAAATTGACAGGAAGTTTTTATAAACAATAACAGCACTTACATTTTGAAAGACTCTTTCCCACTGTTCTCTGGGTCCAATTTCATCTGAACGCCCAACAACAAGTTCATCTGAATTTATACCAAGATATTGTCCATGGCCAGATTTCAGGGTGATTCTGTACATTAATAAGATAGATAAAAGTCAAAAAATGAGAGAAAATTAATTATAGAACATCAAAACAGGACATGTGTATGTGTGTGGGTGTGTACATATCTAAAATTTCAGACTGGACATATTCCAAGTGTTCAAAAGCTGCATGTAACTCAGTGGTGACTCACTCCTGTAATCTCTGTGCTTTGGGAAGCCAATGGGAGAATTGCTTGAGGCAAGAAGTTCAAGATCAGCCTGGACAACACAATGAGACCCCATCTCTACAAAAAATTTAAAAAATTAGCTGGGCATGGTGGCGTGCACCTGTAATACCAGCTACTTGGGAGGCTGACGCAGGAGGATTGCTTGAGCCCAGAAATTTGAGGTTATAGTGAGATACGGTCACACCACTGCACTCCAGCCTGGGTGACAGAGTGAGACTCTGTGCCTTAAAAAAAAAAAAGCTACATGTGACTAGTTGCTGCCATGTTGGACAGTGCAGTTTTAAATTTAGTTTTATATTGTGCTTTTTTAATATAAACATTGTACCTTATATATTACATAACAAATATTTTCGAAATTCATCATTCTTCAATTATACCTCTCTAGTTATAAACTTCAATAATAAATTACTAAAACTTTTTCTCTTATTATAAATAGTTCTATGTACATCTATTCTATACATAAAACTGCTTTATCCTTAGAAAATATTCCTAGAAATAATTGGATCGAAGAGTATAAAGTTCTTATGTCATCAAACTGTTTTCCAGAAAATGCTGCTTCCATTTACATTCTTACCTCAAATTAACAGAGTATGTTTTGTGTCACGGATTTTTTAAACATTATGACTTTAAAAAAATACTTGAAAACCTGATATGAAAAACAGTATCCTATAAATTTGCATTTTAGTAGTCAACTAGAATAACAATTGTTTTTCTTTTCCTTTCCTTTTTAGTTTTTAGATTATCTGGTAATGTCCCTTGTCCATTTTTCTATTGAGATCTGATCTCAATTTTTCTACTGGGGTCTTCAGTGCTATGAATTCTATATAAGATACATATGAAGAGTAAGAACGCACTGCCTATTAAGATTGTTGCAAATATTTTCCTCATTTGTCAGTTAATTTTCTTTATAATCCTTTTTTGTTTATAATTGTAAAGCAGTTTAAAACTATTGAATTTTTTCTTCCTCTGCTTTTATTCTTTGTCTTTCACCATACTTATCAGACTTTCAAAGAAAGTACAGAAATAATCATCTAAATGTGATTTTTTAAAATTATGATTTCTAATCTTTTACCTTACCGAGAATCTCCTGGGATGGCAGAATTGACTTTTACTCCTTTATACATTAATGATTATATAACAGAAATCATTATCATATTGATGTAACCAATTACTAAAATATGTAAATTCACTTTCAGTATCTTCTACCCAAAGAATCATTCTATACTTTTGCACAAGGTGAGAATAAAAAAGGTTACTTTATAAAATGACTGTAAAAATAGTGAATAAAAATATTCTTTTCGTCGTTATGATTCTGTAACATTCTCTGCTGGTTTCAACAATATTCCTTTTTTTAGTCTTCCTGTTTGCCTTTGGACTTCCAAACAGTGAGTTTAAATATCATAGCAGTCAACCAGGTTTTGTACTATTTGATTTATTTTTTAATCTATCTTATTCAGTGTGTGAAATTATTAATCTTCACTTTTTAACTTACATATTTTTTATTCCAGCCTAGCATTATATATTGATAGGAAACCCACTAAAAGTAGATCACAAAATCTATTTTTCAAAAAAGGTATTTTGTTTTTTATATCAAAATTACCCTGTGAGCTTAAGACAGATACTAAAATTTTTAATGAATATAATTAAATTTTTAAAATAACTGGTTACTAATTATATTACAACATAAGCTCACCTGGAATCAGATCATTTGACAGCTGCAAACTGCTCTGGAGGACTAGGGCCCTCATCAACTATTGGAGAAAAAACATTTGAAAATCAATTTGACATTTGCTATAAATATAAAGACATTGTTTTGCTTTAAAAAATGTGGCTATTTTCTTCTGCAATTAAATGTAAGAATATTCAGATATACTGATGTCGTTGAAATACTGTATCTTTGGAATCAAGATCTATTTTATCTTCTTTTAACTACAGTGCTAATTTTATATACTGAGTAAGACAGGGTGATATAATGCTTATTTAATAACTTTTGAGATAGCTTCTCTTTACGTTTTAAAATACAATCATAAATAAGCACTTATTTAAAAAGCTAAATGCTTTCATTTATTCAAGGGATGGCTTTGCTGACCAAATGATGCTGCTTTTTATCTTCTAATTACTTCGTATCTCATTAGTGCTTCCTCTAATGGGCTAAAGAAAATGAGGAAACTTCAAATTGTTAAACGCACCCAGGTTAGTTTTGGCAATAGGTCTGAATAAAAAAGAAATTCAAACATTTTGACTCAAATGGGTTTTCTTTTTTCTTCCCACTTATTATTTTAATTATTAATCTTGTGTTGATTTCCAAAGATACTCTTCTGGAACTATACGGAATGTTTTCAAATGCTTATATTAGAAAGAGGGACTTGCCAATGGCTGGTAAATATTAAGGAATTTAAAAAAATGGAAGAGTCAAATGCAATGCTTCCATTCCTTTGGAAAATGTTTGAGACTAGTTAGAGTTTGGCCTAAGTGAATGAATGTCCTAAAATCTACACCTGTGGCAGCCTCTTCCCTTCCAGACACAAACCTTTGTGTGGAGCTCCCAGGGTAAAAAGACCATTGTCGAGTGCATGTATATAGGTTCCCTCATCCATTTCAATGGCTATGGTTCCTGAAATTTCACCAAAGTTTTTTACTGTCTACCAGATTCCTAAAAAATAAAATAAATATGTCAACTTTATATTTTAGTTTTGACACAGAGTTCTTTTTTTGTTAATATAACTTAGTTTTAAAACCTTCTTATTTTGCAGTTGTAAGAAATAATACAAAGATCTCACATATCCTTTACTCACTTTGTCTCAATGATGACATCTTCCATAAGTATCATACACTGTCAGAATCAGGAAACTGACATTGATATAATCCATGAACCTTATTCAGATTTCACCAGTTTTGCATGTATGTGCACAGATTCATGTGACTACCAGCACAGTCAGGATTAGGTTTTTAAAACACAAAATAGCAACATACATCCATGCACGGGGGTGCATGCCTGTAATCCCAGCTACTCGGGGAGCTGGGGAAAGAGGATCACTTGAGCCCAGGAGTTCAAAGTTATAGTGATCTATGATCACGCCACTGCACTCTAGCCTGAGTGACACAGCAAGGTCCTGTCTCAAAAAAGGACCAAAACAAAACAAAAGGCAACATGTGAAGGTACAAAGTGATATATAGAGAACGGTCTCTCTCATGATGGACCCCAGCCATCTATTCATGCCTGCTTTCCAGAGGCAATGCCTATCATAATGTTTCTTAAAAATGCCTCTATAGGAAGACTTTCTAGCCTAGCAATCTTTTTTTCTTTTTTGAGACAGAGACTCACTCTGTCACCCAGGCTGGAGTGCAGTGATGTGATCTTGGCTCACTGCGACCTCTGCCTCCCGGGTTCAAACAATTCTCTGCCTCAGCTTCCCGAGTAGCTGGGGTTACAGGAGCCTGCCACCATGCCTGAATAACTTTTTTTGTATTTTTAGTAGAGACGGGGTTTCACCACATTGGCCAGGCTGGTCTCAAACTCCTGACCTCGTGATCCACCCGCCTCTGCCTCCCAAAGTGTGGGATTACAGGTGTGAGCCACCGCTCCTGGCCAGTAATCTTAACTATGATTTTAGATTGAAAGTAAAATGAGCAGAATCTATGTCTATGTATACTAAATCCCAATTTGCCAATAGAAATGTTAGACTCTAGGAACAATTATTTAAGCAGTTGTTATAAAAGTTTATATCTTAATGTTACAAAATGTCCTCAAACCTCCTCCTAAATTGTACTTTAGCTAGAGTAGAAATGAGTCAATCATTAACTGGATACGACATATTAAGGAATTCTTGCTAATTTTACAAGGTCTGATAATGACATAGTATAATGTATAAAAATAAGAAAACAGGTGATGACAGAAAGATATATCACATTAAGAAATGTACATTTATGTACTTATGGGTAAAATGACATAGTATCTGTGATTTTACTTAAAATTTTCTAGGAAAAAATGTGTGTGTGGGTGTGTGTGTAAATCAAAGGAGATTGGCAAAATATTGATAATTAATGCTGGGGCCTGGGTACATGGGGGACTCATTATGTTCTTCTATGTATGGAATAGTTTGGATATTTCCATAATAAAAAGGTTTTAAAGATTCAGTTAATTCCACTGCATAAAATTTTCTATTCAACTAAACATTTCATGCTTTCCATAATAAATTTTAAAATACATAAAATTTTAGCTGAAATGAAGGTAGACCCTTACCTAACACGAAACACAAAAAGTAACTTAAAATAGACCAAAGACCTAAATGTAAGAGCTATAGTTAGAAAACTTTTAGAAGAAAATGGGAAAAGCTTCATGAGAATGAATTCGGCAGTGATTTCTTGTATAGAACATCAAAGGCACAGGCAACAAAAGAAAACATAGACAAACCGGACTTCATCAGAATTAAAAACTTTTTTGCATCAAGGACTGCCGTCAACAGAGTAAAAGGCAACCCAGAGAATGGAGAAAATATTTGTAAACTACATATATTATAAGGAATTAATATCCAGACTATATAGAGAACGCCAAAAAGACAAATACCACAATTCAAAACTGGGCAAAGGATATACACGGACATTGCTGCAAAGATGATATACAAATGGCCAATAAGCACTCAAAAAGACAACATCACTAGTCACTAAGGAAATATAAATCAAAACCATAATGCAATACCACTTCACACCCATTAGAATGCTATTATCAGAACAAACAAACAAACAAAAAACAGAAACCAAGAAATCCAGAAAACCAAATGTTGGGCAGGATGTGTAGAAACTGAAACCCTGTGCAATGCTCGTGGGAAGGTAAAATGGTGCATGTATTTAAATGCCACTGAAGTGTACACTTAAAAATAGAAAAACTGGCAAATTCTATATTCTGTATATTTTACCTCCACACACACACAAAACCAATGGAGAAATAGAAAATCAAAATTAAAATTTCAGCTAAAGACAATTAAAAAGCAATAAAGCTAATGGCAATTTAGATGCTTGAGTTATAGCTACAATGGTTTTCAGGAAAATAAATAAGGCTTTATTCAGAATCACTATCAACAGTGTTATGATCAGCAAGTCTTTCTTATACATGTAATAGTTAATGATTTTAAATTAGATTTATTTTGTATGTTCTATGCCACATTGACCAAGTACACTTAATATTAAATAAAATCATTTCAATATAATATCTCATTAATGTTTTGCAAATGAAGAAGAAATTTCTGGCAGACAAGCTCCTCAAAATTTTCACACTCTGTCCAAGTAGGGAAATGATACAATAACATTACTTATAATATTGTCAACTGAAAAAGAAATTACTTTGGGCAGATGCCAGTATTTTTTCTCAATGAGATTTCAAAGAATAAGAAAGCTAAATATAGTATCATCAAGAATTAAATGTGAGCATTCTGCCTATTTTCTGCAAGTGGCCTCCATTCAGCCTTTGGATGTATGCTTATATGTTTAACGACTAAAGTAACATAACATAATACTTAACGGTGACACTCTGGGGTTTTAGCTGTGAAAAAGCAGTGGATCCTAAGAACACGGGCACCGAAGTTGCCTGTTTCTATGTCAGGTTACAGCTCAAGCTGTGTATATGCTGCAGATCCCCAAGCTGAATTTAAGAGAATCCACTCTAAAATATTACTTGCTATTTAGACACATGCTTAAAGTTATTTCCTTTTAAACCTTAGGCAGATGGTCAAATATTCCTGCTGTGTTGTCTCACAATGCATGACAAAGCTTTTCACATATTTTCACATAGTTTAGAATGTTTACATATGTCTGGCATGCCTGTAATCCCAGCATTTTGAGAGGCGGAAGCAGGAGAATCAATTAAGCCCAGGAGTTCAAAATCAGCCTAGGCAACAAAAGGAGATCCCCATCTCTACAAAAAAATTAAGAAATTAGCTGGGTATGGTGGTAGGAACCTGTGGTCCCAGCTACTCGGGAGTCTGAGGTGAGAGGATTGCTTGAGCCCACGAGGTCGAGGGTGCACTGAGCAATGATCACGTCACTGCACTCCAGCCTGAGCAACAAAGCAAGAGCCTGTCTCAAAAAAAAAAAATGTCCCAATGCACCAGTGTCATGGCTGATAAGATACTGCCAGGGCACCCTCATTCTAGCATCAAGGCTGTGTGACAGCTCACCTCACCTTCTGACTAACCCAGTGCTTCCGTGCTAAGGGCCCCCTTATATCTCTACCTTCATTATGTGCTTGGCACAAAGGAATGATATATCTTAGATTTGGAAATGGAATTTTCTTCCCCAATCTTACTGTAGTCTAAGTACCCTTCACAGACCTTCTATTAACCCATAGCTTACTTAGCTTTAGTTCCTGGGTAAATAAAATATATGTGTTTTGCAAACTATGATGTTATAAGTCCAACTGCTTCTTAATCTAGCAGAGCTCAGTGAGACTCTTTGCTTACAGACATGCTCATGTTTATTAATGTCACACTTGGTTTTCTCCATGTGAAAGACAGAATTTCTTTCATCCTATTTACCAATCCCTTCAGATCCTTGTGAGGAATCAACAGAACAGCTTTAAAAAATTAAAAGTTTTTTCCTTTCCCTTCACAAATAGGCACATGTTTACTTATACGGCAAGTTTAGAAAATCCACAATGCAAAAGAAGGTGGAAGGACAAAGAGAAAAAGATGCAGAAGGACTTCCTCTTCCAGCCAAGATGGACTTGCCCTCCCACCATGACCAACCAGAAAACTGAAACTGGATACAGTATTTGAGGAAACTGTTTTTGGGGATTGGAACACAGGCAGAACGGGACTGTGATATTTCAGAACAGGAAAACACAGGAGGCAGATCTCACACACACTTCTCTTTTCTGCCCAATGGCAGTTTCTTGACCACATGGAGAGAGGTAGAGACCTCTAGAAATGAGGCAATGTCACTAAGCTGAGAGTCTTGCAGTGCTAATATGTTGGGAGTTTAGAGAGAAGAGGGAACTACACACAGGTGAGGCCTCAAAAGAGTATACAAAAGTTCTCTGCAGGTCTGGGGCCAAGGGCTGGGGGGAGTGCATGCAGTAGGCAGGCTCCACAAGACCTCTGCAGAGTGGCTGGCACTTCTGAGGGCTGACCGGAGATGCCAGAGATCACACAAATTTGGGACACAGCAGAGTGGAGAGAACTCACCAAGTAGACCTGGAACGTGTGGCTGAGGCCCATGAGGATGAACCTTCCCTAGAGTAAGAGTCACTGTCGAAGTCCATGGGCAAAACCCTGATAAATAAGCACAAACTAACAAAGGCCCAGGCTTGACGGGAGCAAAAGGGTGGTCAAATAATTTAACTAGGCATCAAGACATTTAACAGAAATAAGGTTAAAGTGTTATGAAAATGAAAGACTGAATTTATAAGGAAGACTTAACAATCCTAAATGTCTACACATCTTATGAGAGCTTCAAAATACTTTAAGCAAAAACTGCTCAAGTAGACAGATCTAGAATTACAGCTGGAGATTTTAATATAACTCTCAATACAGTATAGGATTAGTAAAAAATCAGTAAGGACACAGAAGATATGCACAGTCACAAGCTCTACCTGTTGAACTAACAGACATCTAAGGAGCACTGAACTGGCTGGGCACCATGGCTCACGCCTGGAATCCCACCAATTTGGGAGACTGAGGTGGGCGGATTACTTGAGGTCAGGAGTTTGAGACCAGCTTGGCCAACATGGTGAAACCTTGACTCTACTAAAAATATTTAAAAAATTAGCCGGGTGTGGTGGCAGGTGCCTGTAATTCCAGTTACTCTGGAGGCTGAGGCAGGAGATTCAGTTGAACCTAGGAGGCAGAGGTTGCAGTGACCTGAGATTGCACCACTGCACTCCAGCCTGTTGGGCAACAGCGAGACTCCATCTCCAAAAAAAACAAAAACCCTGAACCAACATCCGCAGAATACACATTCTTTTCAAGTGTACATGGAAATTCACTAAGAAAGTATGTTCTCCAACTATACTATAAATGAATTAGAAATCAGCAACAATAACATACCTATAATATCTCTATGTAGTAGAAATTATAAACAATACACTTCTAAATAACTCACGTGTCCACAAAAAGAAAAATCACAAGGAAAACTAGATAATATTTTGAATGGAATGAAAATGAAAACAAAATGTGTTGACTATAACTGAAACTAAAGTGGAATGAAGAGATCTAACTCCCTTCTTAAGAAGCTATAAAACAAGAGCAAAGTGAACTTAAAGTAAGTTAAAGGGAGGAAAAAAAAGACTGAAAATAAATAAAATAGAAAATGAAAATAGAGAAAATAAGTAATACTGAAACAGGCTTGTCCAACTGATAGCTGCATGTGGCCCAGGCCAGCTGTGAATACAGCCCAACAAAAATTCATAAACTTTCTTGAAACATTATGAGATTTTTTTGCTTTTTTTTTTTGGCTCATCAGCTTATCGTTAGTGTATTTTCTGTGTGGCCCAAGACAATACTTCTCCTTCCACTGTGGCCCAGGGAAGCTAAAAGATTGAATACATCTGTACTAAAAGATCATTAACGATCTAAAATAAGTGATCTTATAAAGAATTGACAAACCTCCAGCTAGACTGACTGATCCAGGAAAAAACAGCAAAAACACAAATTACCAATATGAAGGGACTGCAATACAGATTAGATTCTGGATCTTATAAAGAATTGAGAAACCTCCAGCTAGACTGACTGATCCAGGAAATAACAGCAAAAACACAAATTACCAATATGAAGAGACTGCAATACAGATTAGATTCTATGGATATTAAAAGCATATTAAAGAAAGGAACATTCTGAACAATTTTATGCCAATAAATCCAAAAACTTAGATGAAATGAAATTTTCTTAAATGACACAAATTACCAAAATTGACACAACAAAAAAATCTGAAAATATCTCTTAAAAAATTTTAATTTTCCCACAAAAAAACTAAAACCAAACCAAACAAAACCCTCTAGGTTCAGTTGACTTCACTGGTGAATTCTATCAAACATGTAAAGAAAAAATCATACCCATCTCACACAGTTATTTCCGAAAATAGGAAAGGAGACAGCACTTTCCATCTAATTTTATGACACACAATATCACCTTGACACCAAAATCAAATAAAGACATTACAAGAAAAGGATACAAAAGTCCAATATCTCCCATCAACACCAATATAGAAATCTTAAAAAAAAAAAAAAACACAAACACCTAGAAATCAAATCTAGCAATATCCCAAAGGACAACGCACCACAACTAAGTGGGGTTTATCTCAGGGATATAAAGTTACTTTAAATGTTGAAAATGAAACCAATGTAATTCACTGGCAGAATGAAGAAAGCCGTATAATCATCTTAAAGGATACAGAAAGAGGCATCTGACAGCATTAAACACCACTAAAATAAAAATTCCCAAGAAACAAAGTTTAAAAGGAATGTCCTCATTTTGATAAAGGTTTTCTCTGCAGATCCTATAGACATCATACCATATGGTGGACTACTGAAAGCTTTCTGCCTAAGCTTGGGAACAATGCAATTATGCCCATTCTCATGACTTCTGTTCAACACTATGGAAGTCCTGGACAGTATAATAAACCAATAAAAAGAAATACAAGACACAAGGATTAGAAAGAAAGAAGTAAAATGATAGTCACAGGAAACACAATTGCAAATTTCTTAGTTTTCTATATAAGCAAACCACTAGAAGAAATAAGTGAAACAGACTTATCAGACTCCAAAGTCACTACAAAAAAATCAATTGCATATCTACGTACTGACAGCAAACAACTGGAAAATCAAATTCAAAGGTTCTATTGACAGTAGTGTAAAATTATAAAATACTTAAGAATAAATGTTTAAACAGGTATGCAAGACTGCTACATTGAAAATTATGAAATATTGAGACACAATATTAAGATGTTGATTCTCTCCCAAATGATCTGGACTCAATACAGTTCTTGAGAAAATCCAACAAGCTTCACTGTAGAAACTAATAAATTAATAGTTAATAAGTACAAAGTTGAAGGACTCATACTACCTGATCTCAAGACTTCATGAAATTATAGCAATCAAGAGAAATATACCAAGAGAAAAACAGACAAACGTATCAATAAAACAGAGTCCAGAAATAGACCAATACATAGAAAGTTAATTGATTTATTATGAAGATACCAAAGTGGATTAATGGAAAAAGGAAACACCAGTGGTGCTGGCACAACTGGCTATCAAGATGTCAAAAAAAAAAAGTAAATCTTGAAATCGAACTCACAACATCATGCCAAAATTTAATTTGAGATGAATGACAGATTTAACATAAAAACTAAAACTATGAAGCCTCTAAAAGACAAAGTAGAATATTTTCCTGACTTTGGGGTAAGCAAAGATCTCTTAGATCAAAGAGATAAGGCAGTAACCATAAAAGAAAAAAATAAATTAAGCTTTATAAAAATTAAAAGCTTCTGACCATCCTGGCTAACACGGTGAAACCCCGTTGCTACTGAAAACACAAAAAATTAGCCAGGCGTGGTGGCGGGCACCTGCACTCCCAGCTACTCGGGAGGCTGAGGCAGGAGAATGGCATGAACCTGGGAGGTGGAGCTTGCAGTGAACCAAGATCGCGCCACTGCACTCCAGCCTGGGAGACAGAGTGAGACTCTGCCTCAAAAAAAAAAAAAAAAAAAAAAAAAAGCTGCTCATCCAAAAACCACCATTAAGAAACTGAAAAGGTAAAACTCAGACTGGGAGAAGAGACTGATAACACCATCAACTCTTGGCAAGGATGTAACTGGAGCACTAACTCATTCTTGGTGGGAGGGTAAAATGGCACAACCACTTTAGAAAATTTTTAGCAGTTTTTTATACGGTTAAACCTTCACCTATCCTTTGACACAGCAATTCCAAATCTACATACCTACCCTAGATATCTACCCTAACTTTAGAATTGTTGATTTGCCATTTTGAAAGCAATGATTCTTCCAGAACATTAGCTTTATATCATTCCATATTTTATATATTTTTTAAGTTACCATAATTTATGAAGATTCAAAATGCAACTTGCCAAGTTTTAAAAGAGAAAAAAAAATGTATGGAAAGAACTAAACGGAAAATAGGCTGGTTAAGTGTGTTTAGGTCAGTTTATTTCTAGCATCATTTACAGGCTACCGTGATGTTGTATTCAAGATTTTCATTCATTTCAGAGTTCACAAAATAATGATTTTTCCTGTGAAGGTACTTCCTTTAAGAGACAACCGACTTCTACAATTAAAATGCATACATGTGCAAAGAAAATAACTTGTAAAATATATTTGGTTGAATAACATTTACATTAGGACTTTAAAATTATGTATCAGAATCTCCAGCTATTAAGCAGTCTAATGGTGCCTACTAAGTCAGAGAGTTATAATTTTTCTCTCCTGATAATGAAGCAAAGGCATCAGTAGCATCTACTGTGCTAAAGAATAAATGGAATTTATAACTGTAGGTAATATTTAAGCACTTTAAGACGAATGTGAATACATCATAAATTTCTAACTAGGAAAACATTTTCAATGAGATCTCAAGAAACGTTAACTTTTTTCAGAATAGAGCACTGAAATGTGACTCACCAACACTATCAAGCTGGGTTTCTTCATCTTCTTCTCTTTTTCTCTTCTTATCTTTGCTCTTTTTCTTCTTACTACAGCACATAATTTATATAGATGAGTTTAGGTATATTAATTTGTATGATAAATATCGTAAGATTGAAACTTGGAAGTCTTTTAAGCTGTTTTGTTTATAAATTATTGATTTAGGAAGACTTACATTGCTATGCCCTCTTAAATACCGTACTGAGAAGTTGCTTCAGGCTTTGTACATATTATGTTAGAGTTCAAAGCAGATTGTAGAGCCACACTGCCAGATTTTAAATCCTGATTCTGTCACTTCTTAGCTCTGTGATTTTTGGAAAAGGTACTGAATCTCTCTGTGAGTCAGTTTCCCCACTTAAAAAATTAAGATAATAACTTAACCTAACTCTTAAGGCTATTGTGAGGTTTAAGAGGTAATATGTACCTTCACACATTGCTGGTGGAAATGTAAAATGGTGCAGCATCTACAGGAAACAGTTTGGGGTTCCTCAAAAAGTTAAAGAGTTACCACATGACCCAGCAATTTTACTCCTAAGTATGTATACCCAAGGGAAATGAAAACATACACCCACAAAAATACTTACATAAGAATATTCACACTAGCATTAGTCACAGTAGCCAAAAAGGGGAAACAACCCAAATGTTCATCAACTGATGAATGGATGAAAAAAATGTTACATCCATACAATGGAATACTATGCAGCCATAAAAGGAACAAGTGCTACAACAATGATGAACCTCAAGAATGTTATAAGAGAAAGAAGCCAGATACAAAAGGCCACATGTTGCATGATTTCTTTCTTAAGAAATATTCAGAATAGGCGATTTCACATAGACAGCATATTAGTGGTTGCCAAGGACTAGCAGAGGGGGAGGATGGGATTTGACTGCCTTAATGGGTAGGGGGACGTTTCCTTCTGAGATGATGAAAATGCTGAGCAACTAGACAGTGGTGAATCGAATGTATACTAAAAACCACTGACTGTACAAAAGGGTGAATTTTATAATTATGAATTACAGCTCAATAGAAAAAAGGAAAAAAACCAAAAGCGATTTGAAAAAAGTTAACGTGTGAAGCGCCTATGACAATTTCTTGGCACATTGAAAGTGCTATATAAGCATTAATTATGATTATTACGATAATCTTAAGACACTCTTGTCTGTATTTTTGTCATAAAGTTTTCAGAAGATAACTCTCCTCTCCTCACAGGAAACTCACAGAGTAAAAATCTCACATTTATTCAGGATATACCTGTCGTTTTTTCTGGCATCTTCATGAGGCCAGACTCCTAGACAGGGTTCTCAAGGCCAGTGGCTTCAGCTCACTCCTTGATACTTTCTTTCCATCTCACCTAAAAGTACCAAAACCTCTGTTTATCACGGAGACCAGGAGAAAATGCTCAACATCTGTATGTACAGTCAACCTCGGGCAAATCTGCCAGTTAAAAAAGCGGGGATATGAGTGCATAGGTATTTTTTTTCCTAAAGAGCTAATAAATTACCACCACAACCTCCTCCTCACATTTGGCTCAATTTATTTACTGCATATATGTTCTCTCATTTAATTCTCACAGTCTTCTAAAAGTATAAAAAATCATCTTAAAGTATAAATGTGTAAACGGAGATTCAAAGATATTTGATCTCTTAATGAGTAAATGGAAGTTCAGACATATTAACCAACTTGCCACAAATTACAAAATCAGTAAATGACAGAGTGCAGGTTCGAGTCCATATCCCTATCAAAGCCCATATACACCTCAACCACTGTGTGATTCATCCTGGTTTCACTCTACATATTAGGTTAGAAAAAATTAATCAATAATTTTCCTAAGAAGAGACAATGGAGAAAAGAATAATCCCTAATAAAGGAAGTTATTATCATGAACTACGAGATCAGACTAACGCAGACCCTCCAGGCAGAGGCCTGGAGAGATGCCTCAGGGGACGCAAACTCGTGGGAACGGGGTCACTGGTCACCCGTCCGTCTATCCTGTTTCCAGGGTCGTCCACGCGGGAGGCTGCCCCTCTCTGCACAGGCACCAGAAACCGCGGTCCGGCCTCCGTCCAGCCCGGACAGAGGCCAGGGCAAAGCCTGGGAGGCCACGAAGCTGGCTCTCCCCACCACAGCTTCCACCGGACTCGCGGGGGTGGAGTGCACCCAAAAAGAAGGGAGGAGGCTCCCGCCCGAGTTGCAGGACCCACCTCTTCGCCTTGGTTCCCTTGAGCATGAGCTTGGTAGACTTCACATAGGAGTACACGGCCATGGCTCCAGGAGACTTCTGCGTGGAGAGGCTGAAGCCGGCTCAGGACGAGTATGTGACCCGGAGCAGCAACAGGGCAGGGAGGAACAGAAGTGGAGGCGAAGTAAACACTCTCTGACAGGGTACCTCTCTCCAGAACCCGCCTCAGTCTTCACCGAAATTCTGAATGGCTGAGAGTTCCACTTCCGGGTTTCTGCCGGGAGTGTGGGGGGGCTATGGCGGAAAGGTGCCCTAAGGTGGCGGAAAGGTGTCCGCGTGCAGCGGCTCCGTGGCGCCCTCTCGAGGAGCCCCTGAGGATTCGCGCCTCCCTGAAGGGAGGAAAGCCCACCGGAGGCGCCGGTGCTGCCGGTGGCGGGGCTTCCGGGCACGCTGTGGAACCGCCTCCCGCTAGGGCTGTGGGCTGGCGACGGTCCCCGCGGGGGCGGGAAGCGGCTCCGGCCGCCCTCGCCGGCCTGCGGCAGCGCGGCTGGAAGCACGGGCCACTCGTGTGCAGGTCACTCGGGGCTGTGCCTCGTGCGACTGTGTGTGCAGGAAACAAGCAGGAAATACCCTAATATAGAATGAAGAGCGATGTTGAGGACCGCGGACATCGCGAGTGCTGTGGGAATGTGGGCTGAGGTGGAGGGTTATGGTGGCACGTGTTACAGGCTCAGGGGTCAGGAGAAGCCTAATGGTGGAGGCGGCATCTGTGGAGGGTCTTGAAGGCTGGGCAGGCTTTTGCGGGACAGAGATGGAGGAAGCTAGTCCTGTCTAATGGAGGAAGCAGGGCGGAGGCATGGAGGGAGACGTGCAGCGCTGGTGTGAGGAGCAGCGAGCAGGCCAGGCCTGTAAAGCAGAGTGAGGGAACCAGGATAGAGAAGGCAAGTCGGGGTCCTGCAAAACCACCACACTCAAGCTGCGGCTCTTTCCCTAACAGATACCAGTTGGGTTCCAAGCATCCACGAAGACCTTATTAAATTCCTGATCCCTGGTGGCATCATCGACTTAGGATTGGCCCATCTCAAACCTGACTCAGAAACAAAACCGTCACAATGTGCGGAGATGAGCGTCCCTACCCATTATCATAAAGTATTTTCCGGTGTTTTCACAGTGCTGTGCTTCCTAATCCCCATTCCATGGCAATCCACATGCCATGATGCCCGGAGTCATTAACAAATGAGAGACACAGGGGCTTCTCACGTTGGCCTTCCAGGGTTTTGATGAAAATCTGTTTCCTCATCTCTTACAATGTGGTTAGTAATAGTATCATTTAGGGTTGAAGAATTAAATGGTATGAATTATATAGGGTGCTTATTATAACCTACATGGAAAATGTCTAGGAGATGTTAGCTATGCTCATCACCAACATCGTTCCTTGATGGTAATAATCAGATAGGAAGGTCGACACCAAGAAAATGGATACATGCTCTGAGGGAATGAATGTGGAGAGATCAGAAGGTCAAGAACAAAGCCGTACAACATGTCAACAGTAAAGAGATAGAGAAAGAAAGAGAGTCTATAAAAGAAGAAATGAAACAGTTAGAGTAACGTTATAGAAATCAAAGCGAAGGAGAGTTTCCGGAAAGGATAATATCATTTAATATCGTAGATGTTTAGGAGCATAAGATGGAAAAAAGGCCTTGTGGTAACTGACATTGAGGCAGTCTTTGGGTAAGCTCCATTTCCGATAGAGAAGTAGAAAGTCAGCTTGAAGCAGGGACTAGGTGAAGAGGCTGTTGGCTGGTCACATGGGGAAATAAATAAGGGATGGCATATGCCATATTTCTGGATTTCTTTCTTTCTTGCCCAGCCTCTGTATATGCACAGAGTTTGGCAAAAACTTACAAAAAATAAAAAAGAAACCAATTTCGTTTGTAGACTCAAATACAATGCTTTGTGTTAGAATCAAGATAAATTCATGCCTCTCCCTTCTATTCTCACTGTCAGTTTTGAAATTAAACATCAGCTTTTCTTCTTCATTAAAATCATTTTCAACCCCTCCCAGGTGTTTGTGGTTTTGCGGAGTTACATAAGTGGTCAGGTCTTGATGAATCCCCAAGCACAGTTTCCCAAGAAGCTACTGGAGGAGGTGCTCACCAAAATATGAAGAGTAAATCAAGACATAGGAAGATATAAGACACAGGGAACAGGAGATTCGATGTAGTAAGCAGATTAAGGGAGTTCCCAGGTAGCTGGTAAAGGGATACCTTGGGATGATAGCAGTGAACCGGACATGTGCAGCCAGTCCAGGTTGGAGCAGGAGATTCAAGCACTAAGCATATTGAGGGATGCCATTACCAAGTTGCCCATTGCCTTTGCACCATCTTTTTACCATGAAAGAAACTTACCTGAGTAATTCTGACCAAGATTTTTCTTTTTGACTTATCTTAACCAAACTTACATTAATAATAAACCTGTGGCTCTCCCCAACAAAAAAAAAAAAAAAAAAAAAAGAGGAGGGAACAAACACTTTCAGCGAAGGCAGAATTCTGAAATTCTGCTCATATTTTTTTTGAGTAACTTTCCTATGTTTGTGAGGTTATTCAGTCATAAACATCCTAGTGAAATTTTTTTCAAGTTTTTCTAATCATAATAATAACTGTGGACGTTTGTTTAAAATGTGTATTCCCGGGCCTGTCACCTGGAGATTCTGAGTCAGGAGATCATGTATGGGACTCAGAACATATGTGTTTGACAAATATCACAAGTGGTTCTTATGGTCAGGCAAATTTGGGAAACTAACCAGGAATTTATGTTTTTATGACTGGCAGCTAGAAAAGGTTCCTAGAGACTTTGCTTTTTGAAAATAAAATATTTCTTTTCTAAAAGGAAAATTGTATGACTAGATACAACATTTATACATGCAACACATGTACTATACTGTGTGCTTTTGTCATATTTACAGTTAAAGATGTGTAAGAACACTTTGAGAAAAATTATATATTACGTGAAAAGAGGGGTAAGTCAGGGTGGGGGAGAAATGGGAGGGGTGTGCTTATTGTTGCTAAAAGGTAGAAAAGCCAGAATGATAGCCATCTAAGGTTGCAAATAGCACATTGTAAGTTGAGGGAGCTTCATAATCATGTCTGAAACCTTCTTTGATACACTGAGTTGTAAACAGTGGCTTTGGACAAAATTTGAGGGAGAAACCAACTATGATTTAAAGTGTTCATTTAAAAGTCTTTAATTAAAGGAAAGTCTTTGCATTTGTTTGAGCTAATTTAACTTCAGGACTAACAATTTACTAGCCCTTAACCTCTTAAAAATTTTCTTTCATTTCAAACGAAAGTTTAAGGTGGCCTTTGTGTTCGACTGGTATATTTGTGCAAAGACTTAACAGCAAGGTTCTGTACATTTCTAAATGTTTACTTCTTAATTGTGCTGGAAGAAATATACTACTTGATTATTTTTAAAGCAAAGTAAAACAATTTGTTCTGACAAGTAACACTGTATTTTCCCAGTTTTATTGTGGCAAAAATGAGGCTTAATGTCACTAAACATCAGAGAAATGCAAATCAAAACCAAAACGAGATACCATCTTACACCAGTCAGAATAGCTACTATTAAAATATCAAAAAAACAACAGATCTGGGGAGGCTGTGGAGAAAAAGGAACATTTACACATAATTGGTGCAAATGTAAATTAGTTCAGCCACTGTTGAAAGCAGTTTGGAAATTTCTCAAAGAATTTAAAAATAGAATTACCATTCAAGCCAATAATTCCATTGCTGGTATATAACCCAAAGAAAATCAGTTATTCTACCAAAAAGACACATGCACTTGCATGTTCATCACAGCACTATTCACAATAGCAAAGACATGGAGTCAGCGTAGGTGCCCATCAACAGTGGATTGGATCAATAAAATGTGGTACATTTACACTGTATTATTAGGCCATTCTTGCATTGCTATGAAGAAATACCTGAGGCTGGGTAATTTATAAGGAAAAGAGATTTAATTGGCTCACCGCTCTTCAGGCTGTACAGGAAGCACGGGGATGGCATCTGCATGGCGCCTGTGGAGGCTCCAGGGAGTTTTTACTCATGATGGAATGCAAAGAGGGAGTAGGCACATCACATGGTCAGAGCAGGAGCAAGAGAAAATGGGAGTGGCGGTAAGTACCACACACCCTTAACGCAACCGGATCTTGAAAGAATTCACTGTCACAAGGGTGGCATCAGGCCATGAGAGATCCACCCCCATGAGCCAAACACCTCCTACCAGGCCCCACCTCCAACACTGAGGATTACATTTCATCATGAGATTTATGAGGGCCATCTTCCAAGCCATTTCATACACCATGGAATACTATGCAGCCATAAAAATAACAAAATCATGTCCTTTGAAGCAACGTGGATGCAGCTGGAGGCCATTATCCTAAGTGAATTAATGCCAGAACATAAAACGAAATACCCCATGATCTGACTTATAAGTGGGAGCTAAACACTGGGTACTCATGGACATAAAGATGGAAAGAATAGACACTGGGACTACTAGAGGGGAGAAGGAGGAAGGCAAGGTTTGACAAACTATTGGGTACTATGCTCATGTATTAATCTGTTCTCACACTGCTATATAGAACTACCTGAGACTGGGTAATTTATAAAGAAAAGAGGTTTAACTGACTCACAGTTCCACAGACTGTACAGGAAGAATGGCTGGGAGGCTTCAGGAAACTTACAATCATGGCAGAAGGTGAAGAAGGAAGCAAGGCACATTCTACCATGGTGGCAGGAGAGCAAGTGAGACAAAGGAGATGTGTCATATGTTTAAACAATCAGATCTCATGAGAACTCAACATCTAAGAACAGCAAGGTGGAAATCTGCCCTCATGAGCTAATCACCTCCCACCAGGTCATTCCCCCTACATTGGGAATTACAATTCAACATGAGATTTGGGTGGGGACACAGAGTCAAATCATATTAAATCAGCATCTGGATGATGGGATCATTCATACCCCAAAACTCAGCATTATGAGATATACCCATGTAACAAACTGGCACATGTACCCCTGAATATAAAATACAAGTTAAAATTATTTTCAAAGTAAATTAATAAATGAATAAATAAATGTGATTAAATTAAATTAAATTTTGAATTAAAAAATTTGACAGTGATTTCAGCTTGACAGTTATGTAAGTTATGTAAATGGAAACAGTGAGTTCTGTAGGGTTCGGATCAATTGCACTATCTGTACTAAGTTGATGTCCGTTTTGGATGAAAAGAAAAGAAGAGAAACATAGATCTAATGGAAAAAATGGACAAGTTTTATGATAGAAAAAGAAGAATGGAGGAAATAGGACTGAGGTTAGTGATTGATAGATATTAATAGACGACTAAGTCAAAAGCCACTGGTTGCAGAAAATATTGATTAATATTGTTTTATTCCAGTCATACAACAAAATCCTATGCCCTGCCTTCAGAGAAAAACCTTTTAGCCCTGTAATTATCTTTATTCCAAGCACCATTCCATTCATTAAGTAGTGTATAGGGTGATTAATAAGTGAATTATTCACAGAATTAAGACAGAAGTTTTGAGTATTTCAGGGTGATATTAATAGTATAATCAATAAACTAAAATAAAATTTGACTAGAAGTGTGATCACCATGAACGCCATGTTGGTATCTTGTTAGATTTGGCAACCCAAAGTTGACAAATTTATTAATAAAATAAACGTTCATTGATGATTAATTTACAATTAGTAGACAGGCTCTTTTTTCTTCCCTTTCTTTTTCATTCATTCATTCATTCATTCCTACAGAGCCGTGACTTTCATTCTAAAATTCCCAGAATCCTAAAGAATTATTGAATGTCATCATAGGGAGCCAGGTGTGGGGATTCCCAAAAGTTTTATTTAATACTTGAAAAATCTTGAAAAGTTATATATTTACACCAGAAAAAGCTATACAGGTTTTAAGTTATATATATAGTTGAATACTTTTTATTTCTATCCAGACCTAAGTCGTTAGAGTTAGTAATGTTGATTATTTCATACTGACCTAATGGGTAGCCTTTATATATCATTGATTATTAATAAAATAAGAACCCCCAAAATTAAAAAATAATTATACTTTGTGGGTTTTTCTTAAGGCTTTTGTAACATAAAATCAGAGGAGAGGATTAAAAGTAATCCTTGACTGTTAAAAAGGCAGGGAACTACTAAGTTAGAAAATTGTATGAAAACAGCAAGATGTATACATGGCCCTCAGACCAGCTGCCTGTTTTAATAAATAAAGTTTTATTGGAGCACATCCATGGATCTGTGGTGCTTTCCTGCTACAATGGTAGAGTTGAATGGTTGCTATAGAGACCGTATGGTTTGCAAAGCCTAAAACATTTATCATCTGGTCCTTTATAGCAAAAGTGAAGCCAGTTTTAGAACATTCACTTTACAAATTAAGATACAGTGGATGCTGCCTTAACGGACCTCCACTTAACTGATTTGCAATCAGCACTTTCTGGTACCCCTGTACAACTTATTGACTGATGTCCACTGCAAACTAAAAGCCTTTCAGCTGCTTTTAATGCCTGTGCATTTCTCCTTCCATCACAGAAATTGTATAGTTTCTAAGAGGAAGCTGTGTTCATTACTAAATATGTTTACACAATTTGTTCTTGCTCTTGTAGTTATGCAATTTAATTAAATATTACATTGGTAGGCCGAGGCGGGCCGATAACTAGGTCAAGAGATCGAGATCATCCTGGCTAACATGGTGAAATCCCGTCTCTACTGAAAATACAAAAAAATAAGCAGGGCATGGTGGCGGGCACCTGTACTCCCAGCTGCTTTGGAGACTGAGGCAGGAGAATGAGGTGAACTCGGGAGGTGGAGCTTGCAGTGAGCAGAGATCACACCACTGCACTCCAGCCTGGGTGGCAGAGCAAGACTCCATCTCAAAAAATAAAATTAAATAAAATAAAATAAAATAAAATAAAATAAAATAAAAAATAAATAAATAGGCCGGGCGCGGTGGCTCATGCTTGTAATCCTAGCACTTTGGGAGGCCGAGGCGGGCGGATCACGAAGTCAGGTGATCGAGACCACGGTGAAACCCCGTCTCTACTAAAAATACAAAAAATTAGCCGGGCGTGGTGGCGGGCGCCTGTAGTCCCAGCTACTCGGAGAGGCTGAGGCAGGAGAATGGCGTGAACCCGGGAGGCAGAGCTTGCAGTGAGCCGAGATTGCACCACTGCACTCCAGCCTGGGTGACACAGCGAGACTCTGTCTCAAAAAAAAAAAAATAAAAAATAAATAAATAAATAAATAAATAAATATTATGTAAACTGAGAAAATGAGTATAACAAGAGTAGTGTTGTTGTTTCTCTGAGAAATAAACTAAATGTGTTGGGAAAATGAGAAACTCAAACAGTTGCTGCCAGCTTAACTGTTGGCAAGACAACTAGAAACAAATGGGAGAATTGTGTCATCTAGGATTTCAGATTGCTTTACCCCAGTTGTCTTCACAGAAAGTGAACAAGAAATGAATGACAACATATCATCGGCACAGTTTCCACAGGAAACTCCACTCAGTGAATACGTGCAAGGCTTTGACCTTGTCATCAAAATACTGGCAAATTTATTTACACATGTCTTTTAAATTAAAGTTAAGTTTTAAGGACTTACATCTAATACTTTTTATGATTCCTCCATCTAACTTAAATTTGTTATTAATCTTTTTATTACTAGTCCCAATCTTATTGAATAAGGGGACTTCTACCGTTTGTGCTAACCAAAAGTTTACTTTGATGAAGTTGGAATTATAAACACAATAATTCAAGTTTAAAGAATTAGAATGGTAATGGTTAATACAACGTAGTATGCCTAAAAATCACTTGAAAATCTTACTAACAATGCAAATTCTTGTGCCTTAGGCCTGAGATTTTGATTTAATAGGTCTAGCATGGGTCATAGGAATCTGTATTTTTAGGAGTGTTAAAGGAAAATTGCTTCAAGTAGGGTAAATTATGACTTACAAATATAAAATGAACATTTGTCTAAGATTTTTGTTTAACTCATTTATTTAATGAGGGAGTCAGTAAGATGTTACAATGAGTTTTATGGAAAATTAAAAGAGCCACACATATCTAGGCACTAAGGAACACAAATAAATTTGCTTGATAGGTTCAAAACTGACTTCTTGATGGAAGGTGGAAAAAGGAAAATTAATTATACATCCACCAAAATCAATCATTTGCATGTCTATAGACAAGAATATTTGCATTACTCTCAGTAATCTACGACTAACAGGACTGCAAATAACAAAGAAAACAAAAGGCAAAGAGACCCCATAGAAACAGATAACCCAGGTTATTCTAGACAAGGCTGAGATTTCTTGAAGACACTCAGTGGTAATTTCGTTGGTTCATCTTAAAATCTTTCCATTTTCTCCTGAAACAAGTTGCTCAAGCAATTCAAGTACAATGAATGCGGTCAGTGGGTCACACCTGGAGAAATCATTTTCTAACCTATAATCAAAACTGTTGAATTACTCCCTTCACTAGAAAGAATAAAAGATTACCACATAAATTCATATTATGATAATGGCCCACTATGAATGCTTTGGTGTTCTTAATTTTCTTAAGATTTATTAATATTTCTGAAATAACTACTAAATGCCAAGCAATATATTTTCTAATTTAATCTTTCATTGACTTTTACTTTCACTTCAATTGAGCTACTCACTTTCATGGCTATAAACTTAACTTTTCAATAACTTAAAAATTGATTTCTAATGTTATAAACTTTAATGTTCCACTCTGTGACCTGCTCTTTCAGACTCTCTCTTCCTTACTGCCAATTCACCTTCTCTTCTGTCTCTTTGAGTGCCCCAGTACCTTGACTCTTCCATTTTCTTTTTTTTATTAAGTGGACACATGATAATTTCACATGTTGATGGGGTACAATGTGGTATTTTGATACATGACAGATTGTTAAAACCTCTCCTCCTTATCTTTCCCAGTCTGGTAACCACTCTTCTACTCTCTATTAGATCAGTGTTTTTAGATTTCACATATGAATGAGATCATGTGATATTTCTCTTTCTGTGGTTAGCTTATTTCACTTACCACAATGTCCTCTATGTTCATTCATGTCGTCACAAATGACATGATTTTATCCTTCTTTTATGGCCAAATGTGCACATGATATAGTTTGGATATTTGTCCTGACCCATATTTCATGTTATATTGTAATCCCCACTGTTAGAGATGGGGTCCGGTAGGGGGTGTTTGGGTCATGGAGGTGGATCCCTCATGGCTTGGTGCTATCCTCATGATAGTGAACAAGTTCTCGAGCTTCCTGAGGCCCCAAAAGCAGATGTTGGCACTATGCTTCCTGTACGGACCACAGAACCAGGAGCCAATTAAGTCTCTTTTCTTATAAATTATCCAATCTCAGGTATTTCTTTATAGCAATGCAAGAATGGCCAAATACAGCATATATGCCACATTTTCTTCATTCATTCATTGATGGACACTTAGGTTGATTCTAGGCTATTGTGAATAGTGCTGTAATAAACATGAGAGTCCAGAAATCTCTTTGAGATACTGATTAAATTTTCTTTGAATATACACCCAGTAGTGGGATTGCTGGATTATGTGGTAAGTCTATTTTTAATGTTTTTGGAAGTTGCATTGTTTTCCATAACAATTGCTCTAATTTACATTTCCACCAACAGAGTATGAACATTCCCCTTTCTTCACATCCTTGCCAGCGTTTGTTATTTTTTGACTTTTTCATAAAAGGCATTCTAAGCAGGGTGAGATGATATCTCACTGTGGGTTTTTTCACTTGCATCTGTGTGAAGAGACCACCAAACAGGCTTTGTGTGAGCAATAAAACTGTTTATTTCACCTGGGTGCAGGCGGGCTGAGTCTGAGAAGAGAGTCAGTGAAGGGAGATGGGGTGGGGCCATTTTATAGGGTTTGGGTAGGTAAAGGAAAAAGGGGGGGTGTTCTCTGGCAGGCAGGAGTGGGGGTCACAAGGTGCTCAGTAGGGGAGCTTTTGAGCCAGGATGAGCCAGGAGAAGGAATTTCACAAGATAATGTCATCAGTTAAGGTAGGAACAGGTCATTTTCACTTCTTTTATGGTGGAATGTCATCAGTTAAGGCAGGAACCAGCCATCTGGATGTGTACGTGCAGGTCACAGGGGATATGATGGCTTAGCTTGGGCTCAGAGGCCTGACATTCCTGTCTTCTTATACTAATAAGAAAAATAAAACAAATTAGTGGTAAAATGTTGGGACACTGAAAATTTTTGGGGAGTGGTATGGAGAGATAATGGGCGATGTTTCTCAGGGCTGCTTCGAGCAGGATTAGGGGTGGTGTGGGAACCTAGAGTGGGAGAGATTAAGCTGAAGGAAGATTTTGTGGTAAGGGGTGATATTGTGGGGTTGTTAGAAGAAACATTTGTCATTTAGAATTATTGGTGATGGCCTGGGTACAGTTTTGTATGAATTGAAAAACTAAATGGAATAAGAGAAGGTGAAAAACAGGTATTAAAGGACTAAGAATTTGGAGGACCTAGGACATTTAATTAGAGAGTGCCTAAGGAGGTTCAGCATAGCTTTGCCAGCAAAGATTATTTATTTACTTTAAGAGTTTAGAGTGGCGGTTTGAGGATAGCACCAGGAGATATCAGCTGTGATGGCTTGGAGAAACAGTGTAAACTGGCAGTGTAAACAAGAGCAGGGCAGGTATGAGTAGTTAAGAATGGTGAATTGGAGTATGACTAGACAGAAGACAGTAGGGATGACAAGTTTTTTGGGGCACAGTCCAAGTTGGTCTGGTGTCTGAGATGAGACGGGACTAATAAAAAGGGGCGTCTATACAGGAGCTCAAATGGGCTGTACCTTGTAGCATTCTGAGGACAGGCCTGAATTCTGAGAAGGGGAAGTGGTAAAAGTATTGTCCAGTCCATTTTAAGTTGGTGGCTGAGCTTGGTGAGGTGTGTTTTTAGAAGACTATTAGTCTGTTCTACTTTTCCTGAAGACTGAGGACTGTAAGGGATATAAAGGTTTCACTGAATACTAAGAGCCTGAAAAAATGCTTGGCTGATTTGACTAATAAAGGCCGGTCTGCTATCAGACTGTATAGAGGTGGGAAGGCCAAACAGAGGAATTATGTCTGACAGAAGGGAAGAAATGACCGTGGTGGCCTTCTTAGACCCTGTGGGAAAGGCCTCTACCTATCTAGTGAAAGTGTCTACCTAGACCAAGAGGTATTTTAGTTTCCTGACTCGGGGCATGTTGAGTAAAGCTAATTGCCAGTCCTGGGTGGGGGACAAATCCTTGAACTTGATGTGTAGGGAAGGGAGGGGGCCTGAATGATCCCTGAGAAGTAGTAGAATAGCAAATTTGCCAGTCCTGGGGAGGAGCAAATCCTTGAGCTTGATGTGTAGGGAAGAGAGGGGGCCTGAATAATCCTTGAGGAGTAGAAGAACAGCAGATGGAACACTGAGAAGTTATTTCCTTGAGGATAGATTTCCACAATGGAAAAGAAATGAGAGGTTCTAAGAGGTGGGCTAGTGGCTTGTACTAGAGCATAGCCTGCCTTTGCTGGTGTGTGGCGATTAGGTCTGGTGCAACTGCCATCAATAAACCAAGTGAGATCAGGGTGAGAAACAGGAAAGAAGGAAATGGGGAAATGGGATGAACGTCAGGTGGATCAGAGAGATGCAGTCATGAGGGTCAGGTGTGGTATGAGGAGTAATGTGGGAAGCCGGATTGAGGTCGGGCCAGGAACAATGGTAATTGTGGGAGACTCAACAAAGAGTGAATACAGCTGAAGTAGCCGGGAAGCGGAACGTATATGCATCAGGTGTGAGAAAGAAAATAGATTTTGAAAATTATGAGAGCTGTAGAGAGTGAGTTGAGCATAGTTTGTGATTTTAAGGGCCCCTAAAAGTATTAGTGTGGCAGCAGCCGCTGCACGGAGACATGATGGCCAGCCTAAAACAGTAAGGTGAAGTTGTCTGGATAAAATGGCTACAGGACGCGATCCCGGTCCCTGTGTAAGAATTCTGACTGCACAGCCCTGCACTTCAGCTGTGTGTAATGAAAAGGGTTAGGATGAGTCAGGGAGAGCTAGGGTGGGGGCAGTCTCTAAAGATGTCTTCAAGGAACAGAAAGAGGAGTGGGGAAAGGATTTAGGATCTATGGGGTCAGCTAGGTTTCCTTTTGTGAGTTTATATAATGGTTTTGTTAGGATGGCAAAACCAAGTATCTAAAGGCAAAAGTATCTAACCATGCCCAGGAAGGAAAGGAGTTGTTATCTTTTAAAAGGGTTTGGGGCTTGAGAGATTGGTCAGACATGATTGGCAGAGAGAGCACGTGTGTTTTTATGAGAATTATGCTGAGACGGGTAATGGATAAGGAAGAAATTTGGGCTTGACTGAAGTAATGGAGGCTGTCTGTGAAGCTTTGCGGCAGTACAGCCTGGGTAATTTGCTGAGCCTGATGGGTGTCAGGGTCAGTCCAAGTGAAAGTGAAGAGAGGCTGGGATGAAGGGTGAAAAGGAATAGTAAAGAAAGCATGTTTGAGATCCAGAACAGAATAATGGATTGTGGAGGGAGGTATTGAGGATAGGAGAGTATATGGGTTTGGCACCATGGGGTGGATAGGCAAAACAATTTGGTTGATAAGGCATAGATCCTGAACTAACTTGTAAGGCTTGTCTGGTTTTAGGACAGGTGAAATGGGGGAATTGTAAGGAGAGTTTATAGGCTTTAAAAGGCCGTGCTGTAGCAGGCGAGTGATAACAGGCTTTAATCCTTTCAAAGCATGCTGTGGGATGGGATATTGGCATTGAGCGGGGTAAGGGTGATTAGGTTTTAATGAGATGGTGGAGTAGAGGTATCTTATACTTGTGGGTTAAGGCGGGGGGATACAAGAGGAGGATGCAAAGGAGGCTTTGGATTAGGAAGAAGGGCGGCAATGAGATGTAGCTGTAGTCCACGAATAGTCAGGGAAGCAGATAATTTAGTTAAAGTGTCTCAGCCTAATAAGGGAACTGGGCAGGTGGGGATAAATAAAAAGGAGTGCTTAAAAGACTATTGTCTAAGTTGGCACCAGAGTTGGGGAGTTTTAAGAGGTTTAGAAGCCTGGCTGTCAATACTTAACAACAGTTATGGAGCAAGGGAAACAGGCCCTTGAAAGAAGGTAATGTGGAGTGGGTAGCCTCCATATTGATTAAGAAGAGGATGGACTTACCTTCCTTTGTGGGAGTTACCTAAAGCTTGGCGTCTGTGATGGTCTATGGGGCTTCCGAGGTGATCGGGCAGCGTGTCTTCAGCCGCTAAGCCGAGAAGATCTAGGAAGGAGTCAGAGAGCCTTGAGCCAGAGTTCCAAGGGCTCTGGGAGTGGCTGCCAAGTGAGTTGGACAGTCAGATTTCCAGTGGGGTCCTGCAGAGATGGGACATGGCTTAGGAGGAATCCTGGGCTGCGGGCAATCCTTGGCCTGGTGGCCAGATTTCTGGCACTTGTAGCAAGCTCCTAGGGGAGGCAGTTCTGGAGGAATGCATGGCCACTGCAGTTTAGGCGTTTGGAAGATCTTGTGTGCTGGAGATGTGGCTGGGGTTTGTCTCACAGTGGAGGCAAGGAAATTGCAACTCAGAAATATGTTGCTACTTGGCTGCCTCTACTCTATTATTGTACACCTTGAAGGGGAGGTTAATCAAGTTCTGTTGTGGGGTTTCAGGGCCGGAATTTAATTTTAGGAGTTTTATTTAATGTTGGGGGCAGATTGGGTAATAAAATGTATATTGAGAATAAGACGGCCTTTTGACCTTTTAGGGTCTAAGGCTGTAAAGTATCTCAGGGTTGCTGCCAAATGAGCCACGAACTAGGCTGGAGTTTTATATTTGATGAAAAAGAGCATAAACACTATCAGATTTGGGATAAAGAAAAGGCACATTAACCTTGACTATGCCTTTAGCTCCAGCCACTTTTTTAAGAGTAAATTGCTGGGCAGGTGGGGGAGGGCTAGTCACAGAACGAAACTGAAAGCCAGACCAGGTGTGAGGAGGGGAGGTGATAAAAGGATTATAGCGTGGAGGAGCAGAGGCTGAGGAAGAATTGGGAGTAGCTCAGCCTGGCGAGGAGGGGAGAGGTCAGATGGGTCTGTAGAAAAAGAAGATTAGAATGACTCAGCAACGCTTGGGGTTGGGACTGAGGGGACAGGTGGGAGGGAAAGAAGGAAGATTTGGGATGAGTTGCATTGGGAACAGAGACTAGAGAGGGACTGATGTGCAAAAGAATGCCTGGACATCAGGCACCTCAGACCGTTTGCCTATTTTACGACAAGAATTCTTTAGATCTTGTAGGATGGAAAAATTGAAAGTGCTGTTTTCCAGCTATTTGGAACTATTGTTGAGTTTGTACTGGGGTCAAGCGGCATTGCAGAAGAAAATATGATTGCGAGATGCTTAGATTTTAGGTCAGGTGAGAGTTGAAGAAGTTTTAAGTTCTTAAGAACACAGGCTAAGGGAGAAGAAGGAGGAATGGAAGGTGGAAGCTTGCCCATAGTGAAGGAGGCAAGCCTAGAGAAAAGAGAGTAGAGACATGGTGAAGGGGTGGGGGTCTTGCCCTCCAGAAAATCAGAGAAAGGGGTTGGGTCATGGAAATAAGGGGCTGGGGCACAGAGATAAGAGGTCGGGGTGTGGAAATAAGGGATCGGGCACAGAGATAAGAGGTTGGGGTTCTGCCTCTCCTCCAGAAAAGCAGGACTTGCCACTAAGGGTGAAGGAGAAGGGGTTGAGGGGTTCTTTCCTCTCCCCCAGAAAAGTGGAGAAGGGTAGAGACACGGAGAGAAGGGGTTGGGGTTCTTGCACCTCCCCAGAAAAGCGGGACTTGCCTAAGGGTGAAGGACCAAGGCAGACATCCCTGTGTGGTCTGACACCTCTGAAACCTGGGTGAATAATCAGAGAGGTGTCCCTGCAATGATTAAACACCAAGGGAAGGCTGGCTTCCCTAGTCTGTGATCGGCGCCAGAGTTTTGGGTCCACGGATAAAACGTGTCTCCTTTGTCTCTACCAGAAAATGAAATGAATTGAAATTAACAGAAGAGAGAGATTGAAGTGTGGCGCCAAGATTGAAAGGAGAAAGAGATTGAGGGATAGTGAGGGAGGTTGGAGAAGAGAGTAAAAAGAGGCCACTTACTGTTACTGGATTTGAAATTGGTGAGATGTTTCTTGGGCTGTTTGGTCTGAGGACCTGAAGTTATAGGTGGATCTTTCTCACGGAGCAAAGAGCAGGAGGACAGGGGATTGATCTCCTAAGGGATGTCCCCCATCCGAGTCATGGCACCAAATTTCACTCACATCCGTGTGAAGAGACCACCAAACAGGCTTTGTGTGAGCAATAAAGCTGTTTATTTCACCTGGGTGCAGGTGGGCTGATCTGAAAAGAGAGTCAGTGAAGGAATATAGGGGTGGGGCCATTTTATAGGATTTGGGTAGGTAAAGGAAAAAGGGGAGTTGTTCTCTGGCGGGCAGGAGTGGGGGTCACAAGGTGCTCAGTAGGGGAGCTTTTGAGCCAGGATGAGCCAGGAGAAGGAATTTCACAAGATAATGTCATCAGTTAAGGTAGGAACAGGCCACTTTCACTTCTTTTGTGGTGGAATGTCATCAGTTAAGGCAGGAACTGGCCATCTGGATGTGTACGTGAAGGTCACAGGGGATATGATGGCTTAGCTTGGGCCCAGAGGCCTGACAGGTTTGACTTGCATTTCTCTGATGATTAGTGATGGTGAGCATTTTTTTCATATACCTGTTGGTGATTTTTATGTCTTATTTGGAGAAACGTCTATTCAGCTCTCTTATTTTCTAATCCAATTATTTGTATTTTTGCTATTGACTTGAGTTTTCTATAAATTTGAGATATTAACCCCTTATCAAGTGAATTTTGCAGATATTTTCTCCCATTTTCTAGGTTGTCTGTTCACTCTAGTGATTGTTTCCTATGCAGTGCAGAAGTTTTTATTTGGTGTAATCCATTTGTTTATTTTTGCTTTTGTTGTGCATGTCTTTCAATGTCTTTTCTAAAAAGTCCTTGCCCAGACTAATGACATATAATATTTCACCTATGTTTTCTTCTACTAGTTTCATAGTTTGAGGTCTTACATTTGAATATTTAATTTATTTTGAGTTGATTTTTGTATATGATGAGAGGGGTCTACTTTCATTCTTTTGTATGTGGATATCCACTTTTCCCAGCACCATTTGTTGAAAAGACTGTCTTTTCCCCATTGAATGTTTGCATCTTTGTCAAAAATAAGTTGTAGGTAAATGTGTGGATTTATACCTGGGCTCTCTGTTTTTGTTCCACTGGTCTATGTGCCTGTTTTTATGGCAATACCATGCTGTTTTAGTTAGGATAGCTTTGTAATATATTTTGAAATTAGATACTGTAATACCTCTAGCATTGCTCTTCTCCTTAAGATTTATTTGGCTATTTGGGGTGTTTTGTAGTTTCACATGGATTTTAAGATCTTTTTTAATATCTGTGAAGAATGAAATTAGAAATTTGACAGAGATTATATTGGATCTATAGATTGATTTGAGTAGTATGGTCATTTCAACAATATTAATTCTTCTAGTCCATGAATATGGGATATCTTTCTATTTATTTTAACTTTTTTCAATTGCTTTTATCAATGTTTAATAATTTTCATCTTTCCATGGCTTAATTTACTTGTAGGTATTTTGTTTCTTTAATAGCTATTTTAAATGGGATTACTTTCTTGATTCCTTTTTCAGATAGTCTGCTATTGGTGTAGAGAGATGTTACTGATTTTTTATGTTGCTTTTGTATCTTGAAACCTTGTTGTATTCATTTACTATTTCTGATTCTCAGTGGTGTATTTAGGGTTTTCTACATATATGATCATGTCATCTGCAAAGAGGGACAATTAGCCTTTTTTTTTTCCAATTTGGATGCCTTTTATTTCTTTCCCTTACCTAACTGTTCTGACTAGGATTTCCAGTAGTATGTTGAAAAAAGTGATTAAAGTGAACATCCTTGTCTTGTTCCAGATCCTAGAGGCAAAGCTTTCAACTTTTCACCATTCAGTATAATGTTGCCTGTGGGTTATCACATATGGTCTTTATTTTATTATGTTCTTTTATAACTAATTTGTCAAAAGATTTGATCGTAAAAGATGTCTAATTTTGTCAAATGCTTTTTCTGCATCTATTGAAATGATTATATGTTTTTTATCCTTCATTGTTTAATGTGATGTATCACATTTATTGATTTACATGTGTTA
>NW_022096869.1:0-26322 GCF_006542625.1 Nomascus leucogenys
GTGCTCCAAATGTCCACTTGCAGATTCTTTAAAAGAGTTTTTCAAAAGTGCTCAATCAAAAGAAACGTTCTACTCTGTGAGATGAAAGCACAGAATAGAAAGAAGTTTCACAGAATTCTTCTGTGTAGTTTTTATGGGAAGATATTTCGTTTTTCACCGTAGGCCTCAATATTCTCCAAATCTCCATAGGCAGATTCTACAAAAAGATTGTTTCAAAACAGCTCAATCAAAAGAAAGGTTCAACTCTGTTAGATGAATGCACAGAACACAGAAAAGTTTCACAGAATGCTTCTGTGTGGTTTTTACTTGAAGATATTTCATTTTTCAGTATAGGCCTAAATGTTCTCAAAATTTACTCATGCAGATTCTACAAAAAGAGTGTTTCAAAACTGCCCAATCAAAAGAAAGTTTCAACCCTGTGAGATGAATGCACAGAAAAGAAAGAAGTTTCACAGAATACTTCTATGTAGTTTTTATGGGAAGATATTTCGATTTTCAAAGTTGGCCTCAACTTTCTCCAAATGTCCACTTGCAGTTTCTACAGAAAGAGTGTTTCAGAACTCCTCAATCAAAAGAAAGTTTCAACTCTGTTAGATGAATGCACAGAACAGAGAAATGTTTCACAGAATGCTTCTGTGTAGTTTTTATTGGAAGATATTTCGTTTTTCAATATAGGAGTCAATGTTCTCCAAATGTCCACTTGCAGATTCTATAAAAAGAGTGTTTCAAAACTGCTTAATCAAAGGTAAAATTCAACTTCGTTAGATGAATGCACAGATCAGAAAAAGTTTCACAGAATGCTTCTGTGTAGTTTTAATGGGAAGATATTTCTTTTTTCACCTTAGGCCTCAATGCTCTCCAACTGTCAAATTGCAGATTCTACAAAAAGTATGTTTCAATGCTGAAAAACCAAAAGAAATTTTACACTCTCTGAGATGAAAGCACAGTTAATAAAGAAGGCTCACAGATTACTTCTGTGTAGTTTTTATTTGTAGATATTACTTTTTCCACGATAGGCCTCAAAATGCTCCAAATGTACACTTGCGACTATAAGAAAAGACTGTTTCAAAACAGCTGAATCAAAAGAAAGGTTCAAGTCTGAGATGAATGCAGAATTGGAAAGAATTTTCACAGAATATTCTGTGTAGTTTTTACTGAAAATATTTCGTTTTTCATCATAGGCCTCATAGCTCTCCAAATGTCCACTTGCAGATTCCACAAAAAGAGTGTCTCAAAACTGCTTAATCAAAAGAAATTTTCTACTCAGTGAGATGAATGCACATAATATAACGAAGTTTCTCAGAAAGCTTCTGTGTAGTTTTTATGTGAAGATATTTCATTTTTCACCGTAGGCCTCAATGTTCTCTCAATGTCCACTTGCAAGATTCTACATAAAGAGTTTCAAAACAGCTTAATCAAAAGGAAAGTTTCAAATATATTCAATGAATGCACAGAATAGAAAGAAGTTTCACAGAATGCTGTCCGTGTAGTTTTTATGGGAAAATATTTTCTTTTTTACCATAGGCCTCAATGCTCTAGAAATGTCCAATTGCAGATTCTACAAGAAGTATGCTTCAAAGCTGCAAAATCAAAAGAAAGATTCCCCTCTCTGAGATGAATGCACAGCTCATAAGAAGTGTCGCAGTTTGCTTCTGTGTAGTTTTCATTTGAAGATATTTCTTTTTCCACGATAAGCCTCAAAGCACTTCCAAATGACACTTGCAGATTTTATAAAAACTGTGTTTCCAAACTGCTGAATCAAAACAAATGTTCAACACTTTGAGTTGAATGCAGCGAATTGGAAGAATTTTTCCAGAAATATTCTGTGTAGTTTTAACTTGAAAATATTTTGTTTTTCACCATAGGCCACAAATCACTCCAAATGTCCACTTGCAGATTCTACAATTCGACTGTTTCAAAACTGCTCAATCACAACTAAGGTTAAAAGTCTGTTAGTTGAATGCACAGATCAGAAAGAAGTTTCACAGAATGCTTCCGTGTAGCTTTTATGGAAGATATATCTATTTTCACCATAGGCCTCAATGTTCTCCAGATGTCCACTTGCAGATTCCACAAAAACAGTGTTTCAAAACTGCTCAATCAAAAGTAAGGTTCAACTCTGATAGTTGCATGTGCAGATGAGAAAGAAGTTTCACAGAATGCTTCTGTGTAGTTTTATGCAAAGATTTTCCTTTTTCCACGATACGCCTCAAAAGCGCTCCAATTGTCCACTTGCAGTTTATAGAGAAAGAGTGTCTCAAACCTACCCAATCAAAGGAAATGTTCAACAGTGTGAGATGAAAGCAGAGAATAGAAAGAAATTTCACAGAAGTATTCTGTGTAGTTTTTACTTGAAGCTATTTCGTTTTTCACCATAGGCCTCAAAGATCTCCTAATGTCCACTTGCAGAATCTACAAACAGAGTGTTTCAAAACTTCTCAGTCAAAAGAAATGTTCGACTCTGTTAGATAAATGCACAGATAAGAAAGTAGTTTCACAGAATGCTTCTGTGAAGTTTTAAGGGGAAGAATATTTTGTTTTACACTGTACGCCTCAATATTCTCCAAATATCCCCTTGCAGATTCTAAAAAAGAGTGTTTCAAAACAGCTCAATCAAAAGAAAGGTTCAACTCAGTGAGATGAATGAACACATTGGAAAGTAGTTTCACAGAGTGAATCTGTGTAGTTATTATTTGAAGATATACTTTTCCACGATAGGCCTCAAAGCGCTCCAAATGTCCACTTGCAGATTCACAAGAAAGAGTGTTTCAAAACTGCTCATTCAAAAGAAAGGCTTTACGGTGTGAGATGACTGAACAGAAATAGAAAGATGTTTCACAGAATGCTTCTGTGTAGTTTTTATGTGAAGATATTTCGTTTTTCACTATAGGCCTCAATGTTCTTCAAATGACCACTTGCAGATTCTACAAAAAAAGTGTTTCAAAACTGGTCAATCAAAAGTACGGTTCAAATCTCTTAGTTGAATGCACAGATATGAAAGAAATTTCACAGAATGCTTCCATGTAGTTTTTAGGGGAAGATATTTCGTTTTTCACTGTAGGCCTCAAAGTTTTCCAAATGTCCACTTGCAGATTGTACAAATAGAGTGTTTTACAACTGCTCAATCAAAACTAAGGTTCAACTTTGTTAGTCGAATGCACAGATCTGAAAGAAGTTTCACATAATTCTTCCATGTAGTTTTTATGGGAAGATATTGCTTTTTTCACCATAGGTCTCAATGTTCTCCAAATGTCCACTGGCAGATTCTACAAAAGACTGTTTCAAAACTGCTCAATCAAAAGTAAGGTTCAACTCTATTATTTGAATGCACAGATCAGAAAGAAGTTTCACAGAATGCTTCTGTGTAGTTTTAATTTGAAGATATTCCTTTTACCACGATTGCCCTCAAAGTGCTCCAAATGTTCACTTGCAGTTTATACAGAAAGAGTGTTTCTAAACTACCCAATAAAAAGAAAGGTTCGCAGTGTGAGATGAATGCAGAGAATAGAAAGACATTTCAGAGAAGTATTCTGTGTAGTTTTTACTTGAAGACATTTCGTTTTTCACCTTAGGCCTCAAAGATATTCAAATGTCCACTTGCAGATTCTACAAAAAGAGTGTTTCAAAACTTCTCAATAAAAAGAAAGGTTCTACTTTGTTAGATGAAATCACAGAGCAGAAAGTAGCTTCACAGAATGCTTCTGCGTAGTTTTAAGGGGAAGATATTTCGTTTTACACCGTATGCCTCAATATTCTCCAAATATCCCCTGCAGATTCTACAAAAAGAATGTTTCAAAACAGCTCAATAAAAAATAAAGGTTCAATTCAATGAGATGAATGCACAGATCAGAAAGTAGTTTCACAGAATGCTTCTGTGTAGTTTTTATTTGAAGATATAACTTTTTCCACGATAGGCCTCAATGCACTCCAAATGTTCACTTGCAGATTCAACAAAAAGAATGTTTCAAAACTGCTCAATCAAAAGTAAGGTTCAACTCTGTTAATTGAATGCACAGATCAGAAAGAAGTTTCAAAGAATGCTTCTGTGTAGTTTTTATTTGAAGATATAACTTTTTCCACGATAGTCCTCAAAGCACTCCAAATGTCCACTTGCAGATTCAATAAAAAGTGTGTTTCAAAACTGCTCACTCAAAAGAAAGATTCTACTTTGTGAGATGAATGAACAGAATAGAAAGAAGTTTCACAGAATGCTTCTGCGTAGTTTTATCGGAAGATATTTCGTTTTTCACCGTAGGCCTCAATGATTTCCAAATGTCCCCTTGCAGATTCTACAAATAGAGCATTTCAAAACTGCTCAATGAAAACTAAGGTTCAACTCTGTTAGCTGAATGCACAGATCAGAAAGAAGTTTCACAGAATGCTTCCGTGTAGTTTTTAGGGGAAGATATTTCATTTTTCACCGTAGGCCTCAATGTTCTCCAAATGTCCACTTGCAGATTCTACAAATAGAGTTTTTCAAAACTGCTCAATCAAAACTAAGTTTAAACTCTGTTAGTTGAATGCACAGATCATGAGGAAGTTTCACAGAATGCTTCTGTGTAGTTTTTATGGAAAGATATTTAGTTTATCACCATCGGGCTCAATGTTCTCCAAATGTCCAGTTGCAGATTCTACAAACAGAGTCTTTCAAAACTGCTAAAAAAAAAAAAGGTTAAAATCTGTTAGTTGAATGCACGGATAAGAGAGAAGTTTCAGAGAATGCTTCCGTGTAATTTTTATGGGAAGATATTTCTTTTTTCACCATAGGCCTCAATATTCTCCAAATGTCCATTTGCATATTCTAGAGAAAGTGTGTTTCTAAACTGCTCAATCGAAAGTAAGTTTCAACTCTTAGTTGCATGCACAGATCAGAAAGACGTTTCGCAGTATGCTTCTGTGTACTTTTTATTTGAAGGTATTCCTTTTTCCATGTAGGCCTCAAAGAGCTCCAAATGTCCACTTGCAGTTTATACAGAAAGAGTTTTTCAAAATTACCCAATCAAAAGGAAGGTTCAACACTGTGATATAAATACAGAGAATAGAAAGAAATTTCACAGAAGTACTCTGTATAGTTTTTTACTTGAAGATATTTCGTTTTTCACCATAGGCCTCAATGTTCTACAAGTGTCCACTTGCAGATTCTTTAAAAAGAGTGTTTCAAAACTGCTCAATCAAAAGAAATGTTCTACTCTGTTTGATGAATGCACATATCAGAAAGTAGTTTCAAAGAATGTTTCTGTGTTGTTTTAAGGGGAAGATATTTCGTTTTACACCGTATGCCTCAATAATCTCCAAATATTCCCTTGCAGATTCTACAAAAAGAGTGTTTCAAAACAGCTCAATCAAAAGAAATATTCAACTCAGTGTGATGAATGCACAGATCTCAAGTAGTTTCACAGAATGCTTCTGTGTAGTTTTTATTTGAAGATATACCTTTTTCCACGATAGGCTTAAAAGTGCTCCAAATGTGCACTTGCAGATTCTACAAAAAGAGTGTTTCAAAACTGCTCAGTCAAAAGTATGGTTCTACTTTGTGAGATGAATGTACAGAATAGAAAGAAGTTTCACAGAATGCTTCATTGTAGCTTTTATGGGAAGATATTTCGTTTTTCACCGTATGTCTCAATATTCTCCAAATTTCCACTTGCAGATTCTACAAATAGAGTGCTTCAAAACTGCTGAATCAAAAGCAAGGTTTCACTCTGTTTGTTGAATGCACAGATCAGAAAGAAGTTTCGCAGAATGCTTCCGTGTAGTTTTTAGAATAAGATATTTCATTTTTCACCGTAGGCATCAATATTCTCCAAATATCCCCTTGCAGATTCTGCAAAAAGAGTGTTTCAAAACTGCTCAATCAAAAGTAATTTTTAACTCTGTTAGATGAATGCACAGATCAGAAAGAAGTTTCACAGAATACTTCCGTGTAGTTTTTAGGGGAAGATATTTCATTTTTCACCATAGGCCTCAATGTTCTCCAAAGGTCCACATGCATATTCTACAAATAGAGAGTTTCAAAACAGCTCAATCAAAACTAAGGTTAAACTCTGTTAGTTCAATGCATAGATGAGAAAGAAGTTTCACAGAATCCTTCCGTGTAGTTTTTATGAGAAGACATTTCATTTTTCACCATAGGAATCAATATTCTCAAAATTTCCACTTGCAGATTCTACAAAAAGTGTGTTTCAAAACTGCTCAACCATAGTAAAGTTCAACTCTGTTAGTTGCATGCACAGATCAGGAAGAAGTTTCACAGAATGCTTGTGCGTAGTTTTTATTTGAAGATATTCCTTTTTCCACAATAGGCCGCGTAGCACTCCACATGTCCAATTGAAGCTTACACAGAAAGAGTGATTCAAAACTACCCAATCAAAGGAAAGTTTCAACAATGTGAGATGAATGCAGAGAATAGAAAGAAATTCCACAGAAGTATTCTGTGTAGTTTTCACTTGAAGATATTTCGTTTTTCACCATAGGCCTCAAAGATCTCCAAATGTCCACTTGCAGATTCTACAAAAAGAGTGTTTCAAAACTGCTTAATCAAAAGTATGGTTCAACTCTGTTAGTTGAATGCACAGATAAGAAAGTAGTTTCACAGAATGCTTCCGTGTAGTTTTAAGGGGAAGATATTTCGTTTTTCACCGTAGGCCTCAAAGTTCTCCAAATTTCCACTTGCAGATTCTTCAAATAGAGTGTTTCAACACTGCTCAATCAAAACTAAGGTTAAACTCTTTTTGTTGAATGCACGGATGAGAAAGAAGTTTCAGAGAATGCTTCCATGTAGTTTTTATGGAAAGATATTTCTTTTTTCACCATAGGCCTCAAAGTTCTCCAAATGTCCACTTGCAGATTCTACAAAAAGAGTGATTCAAAACTAATCAATCAAAAGTAAGCTTCAAATGTTTAGTAAAATGCACAGATCAGAAAGATGTTTCACAGAACGCTTCTGTGTAGTTTTTATTTGAAGATATTCCTTTTTCCACGATAGGCCTCTGAGCGCTCCAAATGACAACATGCAGTTTATACAGAAAGAGTGTTTCAAAACTACTCAATCAAATGAAAGGTTCAACAATATGAGATGAATGCAGAGAATTGAAAGAAATTTCACAGACATATTCTGTGTAGTTTTTACTTGAAGACACTTCATTTTTCACCATAGACCTCAAAGATTACCAAATGTCCACTTGCATATTCTACAAAAAGAGGGCTTCAAAACTATTCAATCAAAAGAAAGGTTCTACTCTGTTAGATGAATGCACACACCAGAAAGTAGTTTCACAGAATACTTCTGTGTAGTTTTAAGGGGAAGGTATTTCATTTTACACCGTGTGCCTCAATATTCTTTAAATATCCCCTTGCAGATTCTACAAAAAGAGGGTTTCAAAAGAGCTCAATCAAAATAAAGGTTCAACTCAGTGAGAGGAATGCAAAGATCAGAAAGTAGTTTCACAGAATGCTTCTGTGTAGTTTTTATTTGAAGATATATCTTTTTCTACGATACGCCTGAAAGTGCTCCAAATGTCCAATTGCAGATTCTACAAAAGAGTGTTTCAAACTGCTCAATCAAAGTAAGCTCAAATGTTTAGTAAAATGCACAGATCAGAAAGATGTTTCACAGAACGCTTCTGTGTAGTTTTTATTTGAAGATATTCCTTTTTCCACGATAGGCCTCTGAGCGCTCCAAATGACAACATGCAGTTTATACAGAAAGAGTGTTTCAAAACTACTCAATCAAATGAAAGGTTCAACAATATGAGATGAATGCAGAGAATTGAAAGAAATTTCACAGACATATTCTGTGTAGTTTTTACTTGAAGACACTTCATTTTTCACCATAGACCTCAAAGATTACCAAATGTCCACTTGCATATTCTACAAAAAGAGGGCTTCAAAACTATTCAATCAAAAGAAAGGTTCTACTCTGTTAGATGAATGCACACACCAGAAAGTAGTTTCACAGAATACTTCTGTGTAGTTTTAAGGGGAAGGTATTTCATTTTACACCGTGTGCCTCAATATTCTTTAAATATCCCCTTGCAGATTCTACAAAAAGAGGGTTTCAAAAGAGCTCAATCAAAATAAAGGTTCAACTCAGTGAGAGGAATGCAAAGATCAGAAAGTAGTTTCACAGAATGCTTCTGTGTAGTTTTTATTTGAAGATATATCTTTTTCTACGATACGCCTGAAAGTGCTCCAAATGTCCAATTGCAGATTCTACAAAAAGAATGTTTCAAAACTGCTCAATCAAAAGTAAGGTTCAACTCTGTTAGTTGAATGCACAGATCAGAAAGAAGTTTCACAGAATGCTTCTGTGTAGTTTTTATTTGTAGATATTCCTTTTTCCACGATAGGCCACATAGCACTCCAAATGTTCACTCGCAGATTCTACAAAAAGAATGTTTCAAAACTGCTCAGTCAAAAGAAAAGTTTTACTTTGTGAGATGAATGCACAGAACAGAAAGATGTTTCACAGAATGCTTCTGTGTAGTTTTTATGTGAAGATATTTTGTTTCTCACCATAGGCCTCAATGTTCTCCAAATGTCCACTTGCAGATTTTTCAAATAGAGTGTTTCAAAACTGCTCAATCAAAAGTAAGGTTCAACTCTGTCAGTTGAATGCACACATCAGAGAGAAGTTTCACACAATGCTTTTGTGTAGTTTTTATTTGAAGATACTCCTTTTTCCACGATAGGCCTCGAAGCGCTCCAAATGTCCACTTGCAGTTTATATAGAAAGAGTGTTTCAAAACTACCCAATCAAAACAAAGGTTCAACACTGTGAGATGAATGCAGAGAATAGAAGGAAATTTCTCAGAACTGTTCTGTGTAGTTTTTACTTGAAGATAGTTCGTTTTTCACCATAGGCCTCAAAGATGTCCTATTGTCCACTTGCAGATTATACAAAAAGAGTGTTTCAAAACTGCTCAATCAAAAGAAAGGTTCTACTCTGTTAGATGAATGTGCAAATCAGAACGTAGTTTCACAGAATGCTTCTGTGTACTTTTAAGGGGAAGATATTTCGTTTTACACAGTATGCTTCAATATTCTCCAATTATCCCCTTACAGATTCTACAAAAAGAGTGCTACAAAACAGCTCAATCAAAGGACGGTTCAACTCAGTGACATGAATGCACAGATCAGAAAGTAGTTTCACAAAATGCTTCTGTGTAGTTTTTATTTGAAGATATACCTTTTTCCATGATAGGCCTCAAAGCGCTCCAAATGTCCACTTGCAGATTCTAAAAAAAGAGTGTTTCAAATCTGCTCAGTAAAAAGAAATGTTCTACTCTGTGAGATGAATGAGAATAATAGAAAGAAGTTTCATGAAATGCTTCTGTGTAGTGTTTATGTGATGATATTTCTTTTTTCACCGCAAGCCTCAATGTTCTCAAAATGTCAACTTGCAGATTCTAAAAAAATTGTGTTTCATAACTGCTCAAACAAAGGTAAGGTTCAACTGTGTTAGTTGAATGCACAGATCAGAAAGAAGTTTCACAGAATGCTGCCTTGTAGATTTAGGGGAAGATAATTCGTTTTTCAACGTAGGCCTCAATGTTCTCCAAATATTCACTTGCAGATTCTACAAATAGCATGTTTCTAAACTGCTCAATCAAAACTAAGGTTAAACTCTGTTAGTTGAATGCACACATCAGAAAGAAGTTTCACAGAATGCTTCCATGTAGTTTTTATGGAAGATATTTCTTTTTTCACCACAGGCCAAAATGTTATCCAAATGTCCACTTGCAGATTCTGCAAAAAGAGTGTTTCAAAACCGCTCAATCAAAAGTAAGGTTCAACTCTGTTAGTTGAATGCAAAGATCAGAAAGAAGTTTCAAAGAACACTTCTATGAAGCTTTTCTTTGAAGGTATTCCTTTTTCCATGATAGACCTCAAAGCACTCCAAATGTCCACTTGCAGTTTGTACAGAAGGAGTGTTTCAAAACAACCCTATCAAAAGAAAGGTTCAACACTGTGAGTTGAATGCAGAGAATAGAAAGAAATTTCACAGAAATGTTCTGTGTAGTTTTTACTTGAAGATATTTCGTTTTCACCATAGGCCTCAAAGCGCTCCAAATATCCACTTGCTGATTCTACAAAAAGAGTGTTTGAAAACTGCTCAGTCAAAAGAAAGGTTCTGCTTTGTGAGATGAATGAAGAGAATAGGAAGAAGTTTCACAGAGTGCTTCTGTGTAGTTTTTATGGGAAGATATTTCGTTTTCCACTGTTGGCCTCAATGTTCCCCAAATGTCCACTTGCAGAATCTACAAAAAGAGTGCTTCAAAACTGCTCAATCAAAAGTAAGGTTCAATTCTGTTAGTTGAATGCACAGATCAGAAATTAGTTTCACAGAAAGCTTCTGTGTAGCTTTTATTTGAAGATAGTCCTTTTCCCAGGATAGGACTCAAAGCACTCCAAATGTCCACTTCCAATTTACACAGAAAGAGTGTTTCAAAACTACCCAATCAACAGAAAGGTTGAACACTGTGAGATGAATGCAGAGAAAAGAAATTTCACAGAAATATTCTATGTAGTTTTTAATAGAAGATATTTCATTTATCACAATAGGCATCATATATCCCAAAATGTCCACTTGCAGATTCTACAAAAAGAGTGTTTCTAAACTGCTCAATCAAAAGAAAGGTTCCACTCTGTTAGATGAATGCACAGATCAGAAAGTAGTTAAACAAAATGCTTCTCTGTAGTTTTAATGGGAAGATATTTCATTTTACAGTGTATGCCTCAGTTTTCTCCAAATATCCCTTTGCCAATTCTACAAAAAGAGTTTATCAAAAGAGTTCTATCAAAAGAAAGGTTCAACTCATTGAGATGAATGCACAAATCAGAAAGTAGTTTCACAGAATGCTTCTGTGTAGTTTATATTTGAAGATATACCTTTTTCCACGATAGGCCTCAAAGCACTCCAAATTTCCACTTGCAGTTTATAGAGAAAGAGTGTCTCAAAACTACCCAATCAAAAGAAATGTTCAACACTGTGAGATGAATGCAGATAATAGAAAGAAATTTCACAGAAGTATTCTTTGTAGCATTTACTTGAAGATATTTCGTATTTCACCATAGGCCTCAAAGATCTCCAAATATACTCTTGCAGATTCTATGAAAAGAGTGTTTCAAAGCTGCTCAATCAAAAGAAAGGTTCTACTCTGTTAGATGAATGCACAGATCGAATGTAGTTTCACAGAATGCTTCTGTGTAGTTTTAAGTGGAAGATATTCCGTTTTACCCTGTGTGCCTCAATTTTCTCAAAATATCCCCTTGAAGATTCTACAAAAAGAATGTTTCAAAAGAGCTCAATCAAAAGAAAAGTTCAACGCAGTGAGATGAAAGCACAGATCAGAACGTAGTTTCACAGAATGCTTCTGTGTAGTTTTTATTTGAAGATATAACTTTTGCCACGATTGGCCTCAAAGCGCTCCAAATGTCCACTTGAAGATTCTACAAAAACAGTGTCTCAAAACTGCTCTGTCAAAAGAAAGATTCTGCTTTGTGAGATGAATGAACAGAATAGAATGAAGTTTCACAGAATGCTTCTGTATAGTTTTTATGGGAAGATATTTCGTTTTTCAAAGTAGGCCTCAATGTTCTCCTAATGTCCACTTGCAGATCCTACAAATAGAGTGTTTCAAAACTGCTCAAGCAAAACTAATTTTAACTCTGTTAGTTGAATGCACAGATCAGAAAGAAGTTTCACACTATGCTTCCGTGAAGTTTTTATGGGTAGATATTTCTTTTTTCACCATAGGCCCCAATATTCTCCAAATATCCACATGCATATGCTACAAAAAGAGTGTTTCAAAACTGCTTAGTCAAAAGTAAGTTTCCACCCTGTTAGCTGAATGCACAGTTTTTATTTGAAGATATTACTTTTTCCACGATAGGCCTCAAAGTACTCCAAATGTCCACTTGCAGTTTACACAGAAAGAGTGTTTCAAAACTACCGAATCAAAAGAAAGGTTCAACACTGTGAGATGAATGCAGAGAATAGAAAGTAATTTCACAGAAATATTCTGTGTAGTTTTCACTTGAAGATATTTCGTTTTTAACCAAAGGCGTCATAGCTCTCCAAATATCCACTCACCGATTCTACAAAAAGAGTGTTTCAAAATGGTTGAATCAAAAGAAATGTTCTACTCTGTTAGATGAACGCACAGACCACAAAGTAGTTTCACAGAATGCTTCTGTGTTGTTTTAAGGGGAAGATATTTCATTTTACACCGTATGCCTCAATATTCTCCAAATATCCCCTTGCAGATTGTACAAAATGAGTGTTTCAAAACAGCTCAATCAAAAGAAATTTCAACTCAGTGAGATGAATGCACAGATCAGAAGGTAGTTTCACAGAATGCTTCTGTGTATCTTTTATTTGAAGATATTACTTTTTCCACGATAGGCCTCAAAGCACTCCAAATGTCCACTTGCAGATTCTACAATAAGTGCATTTCAAAACAGCTCAGTCAAAGAAAGGTTCTACTTTGTGAGATCAATGAACATAATAGAAAGAAGTTTCACAGAATGCTTCTGTGTAGTTTTTATGGGAAGATATTTTGTTTTTCACTGTAGGCCACAACGTTCTCCAAAAGTCCACTTGCAGATTCTAAAAATAGAGTGTATCAAAACTCTGCAATCAAAAGTAAGGTTCAACTCTGTTAGTTGAATGCAGAGATCAGAAAGAAGTTTCACAGAATGCTTCTGTGTAGTTTTTATTTGAAGATATTCCTTTTTCCACGATAGGCCGTGTAGCGCTCCAAATGTCCACTTGCAGTTTCTACAGAAAGAGTGTTTCAAAACTCCCCAGTCAAAAGTAAGGTTCAACTCTGCTAGTTGAATGCAGAGATCAGAAAGAAGTTTCACAGAATGCTTCTGTGTAGTTTTTATTTGAAGAAATTCCTTTTTCCACGATAGGCCTCAAAGCACTCCAAATGTAAACTTGCAGTTTATACAGAAATAGTGTTTTAAATCTACCCGATCAAAAGAAAGGTTCAACAATGTGAGATGAATACAGAGAATAGAAAGAAATTTCACAGAATTATTCTATGTAGTTTACACTTGAAGATATTACGTTTTTGACCATAGGCCTCAAAGATCTCCAAATGTACTCTTGCAGATTTTACAAAAAGGGTGTTTTCAAAACTGCTCAATCAAAAGAAATGTTCTACTCTGTTAGATGAATGCACAGATCAGAAAGTAGTCTCACAGAATGCTTCTGTATAGTTTTAAGGGAAGATATATCCTTTTATACCGTATGTCTCAATATTCACCAAATATCCCCTTGCAGATTCTGCAAAAAGAGTGTTTCAAAACAGCTTAATCAAAAGAAAGGTTCAACTCAGTGAGATGAATGCACAGATCAGAAAGCAGTTTCACAGAATGCTTCTGTGGTTTTCATTTGAAGATATAACTTTATCCACGATAGGCCTCAAAGTGCTCCAAATGTCCACTTGCAGATTCTACAAAAAGAGTGTTTCAAAACTGCTCAGTCAAAAGAAAGGTTTTACTTTGTGAGATAAATGAACAAAATAGAAAGAATTTTCACAGAATGCTTCTGTGTAGTTTTTATGGGAAGATATTTCATTTTTACCGTAGGCCTCAATGTTCTCTAAATGTCAACTTGCAGATTATACAAATAGAGTGTTTCAAAACTGCTCAATCAATAGTAAGGCTCAACTCCATTAGTCGAATCCACAGATCAGAAAGAAGTTTCACAGAATTCTTCTGTGTAGTTTTTAGGGGGAGATATATCGTTTTTCACCATAGGCCTCAATGTTCTCAAAATGTCCCGTAGCAGATTCTACAAAAAGACTGTTTCGTAACTGCTCCATCAAAAGAAAGGTTCAACTCAGTGAGATGAATGCACAGATCAGAAAGTAGTTTCGCAGAATGCTTCTGTGTAGTTTTTATTTGAAGATATTCCTTTTTCAACGATAGGCTTTAAAGCGTTAAAAATGTCCACTTGTAGTTTATAAAGAAAGAGTTTTTCAAAACTGCTCAATCAAAGGTAAGGTTAAGCTCTGTTAGTTAAATGCACAGATCAGATAGAATTTTCACAGAATGCTTCCGTGTAGTTTTTATTTGAAGATATTTCTTTTTACACCATAGGCCTCAATGTTCTCCAAGTGTCCACATATGGATTCTAAAAAAAGAGTGTTTCAAAACTGATCAATAAAAAGTAAGGTTCAAATCTGATATTTGAATGCACAGATCAGAAACAAGTTTCACAGAATGCTTCTGGGTAGTTTTTATTTGAAGATACTCCTTTTTCCATGATAGACCTCAAAGCGCTCCTAATGTCCACTTGCAGTTTATACAGAAACAGTTTCAAAACTGCTCAATCAAAAGTAACGTTCAACCCTGTTAGTTGAATGCACAGTTCAGAAAGAAGTTCCAGAGAATGCTTCCGTGTAGTTTTCAGGGAAGATATATCATTTTTCACCATAGGCCTCAATGTTCTCCAAATATCCACATGCAGGTACTACAAATAGGGTGTTTCAAAACTGCTCAAATAAATGTAAGGTTAATATCTGTTAGTTAAATGCACAGATCAGTAAGAATTTTCACAGAATGCTTCTGTGTAGTTTTTATGGGAAGATATATCTTTTTCCACCATAGGCCTCAATGTTCTCCAAATGTCCACTTGCAGATTCTGCAAGTAGAGTGTTTCAAAACTGTTCAATCAAAAGTAAGGTTCAACTCTGTTATTTGAATGCACAGTTCAGAAACAAGACTCATAGAATGCTTCATTCTGGTTTTTAGGAGAAGCTTTTTCATTTCTCACGGTAGGCTTCAATATTCTCCATATGTCCCTTTGCAGATTCTACACATAGTGTGTTACAAAACTGCTAAATCAAAAGTGAGGTTCAACTCTGTTAGTTAAATGCACAGATCAGAAAGAAGTTTCACAGAATGCTTCCGTGTAGTTTTTATGGGAAGATATTTCTTTCTTCACCACAGGCCTCAATGTTCTCCAAATGTCCACTTGCAGTTTCTACAAATAGAGTGATTCAAAACTGCTGAATCAAAAGTAAGGTTAAAGTCTGTTAATTGAATGCACAGATCAGAAAGTAGTTTCACAGAATGCTTCTGTGTAGTTTTTAGGGGAAGATATTTCATTTTTCACTGTTGGCCTCAATTTTCTCCAAATATCCACTTGCAGATACTACAAATAAAGTGTTTCAAAACTTCTCAATCATTAGTAAGGTTCAACTCTGTTAGTTGAATGCACAGATCAGAAAGAAGTTTCACAGAATGCTTCTGTGTAGTTTTTAGGGGAAGATATATCTTTTTTAACCATAGGCCTCAATGTTCTCAAAATGTCCACTTGCAGATTCTACAAATACACTGTTTCAAAACAGCTCAGGCAAAACTAAGGTTAAACTCTGTTAGTTGAATGCAGAGATCAGAAAGAAGTTTCACAGAATTCTTCCGTGTATTTTTTAGGGGGAAGATATTTCGTTTTTCACCGTAGGAATCAAAGTTCTCCACATTTCAACTTGCAGATTCTACACATAGAGTGTTTGAAAACTGCTCAATCAAAACTAAGGTTAAACTCTGTTAGCTGAACGCACAATTCAGGAAGAAGATTCACAGAATGCTTCCGTGTAGTTTTTAGGGGAAGATAATTCGTTTCTCACAGTAGGCCTCAATGGTCTCCATATATCTCCCTGCAGATGCTACAAATAGAGTGTTTCAAAACTGCTCAATCAAAAGTAAGGTTCAACTCTGTGAGTTGAATGCACACATCAGAAAGAAGCTTCTCAGAATGATTCCGTGTAGTTTTTAGGGGAAGTTATTACTTTTTTCACTGTAGGCCTCGAAATTCTCCAAATGTCCATTGCAGATTATACAAATACAGGGTTTGAAAACTCCTCAATCAAAAGTAAGCTTCCACTCCATTAGTGGAATGCACAGAAGAGAAAGACGTTTCACAGAATGCTTCCTTGCATTTTTTAGGGGAAGATATTTCGTTTTTCACCATAAGCCTCAATGTTTTCCAAGTGTCCAATTGCAGTTTATACAAAAAGAGTGTTTCAAAACTGCTCAATCAAAAGTAAGATTCAACTCTGTTAGGTGAATGCACAGACCAGAAAGAAGTTTCACAGAATGCTTCCGAGTAGTTTTTAGGGGAAGGTATTTCTTTTTTCACCATAGGCCTCAATGTTCCCCAAATTTCCACTTGCAGATAATACAAAAAGTGTGTTTCAAAACTGCTCAATCAAAAGTAAGGTTCAACTCTCTTAGTTGAATGCATAGATCAGAAAGAAGATTCACAGAATGCTTCTGTGTAGTTTTTATTTGAAGATATTCCTTTTTCCAGGATAGGCCTCAAAGCACTCAAACCTCCACCTGCAGTTTATGCAGAAAGAGTGTTTCAAAACTGCTCAATCAAAAGAAAGGTTCAACTCTGTAAGTTGAATGCACAGATCAGAAAGAAGTTTCAGAGAATGCTTCCGTGTAGTTTTTAGAGGAAGATATTTCGTATTTCACCGTACGCATCAATGTTCTCCACATTTACACTTGAAGATTCTACAAATAGAGTGTTTCAAAACTGCTCAATCAAAAGTAATTTTAAACTCTGTTAGTTGAATGCACAGATCAGAAAGAAGTTTCACAGAATGTTTCTGTGTAGTTTTTATGGTAAGATATTAATTTTTCCATTATAGGCCTCAATGTTCTCCAAATATCCACTTGCAGATACTACAAAGAGAGTGTTTCAAAACTGTTCTATCAAAAGTAACGTTCAAATCTGTTAGTTGAATGCACAGTTCAGAAAGAAGATTCACAGAATGCTTCGGTGTAGTTTTTAGGGAAAGATATTTCATTTTTCACCGTAGGCCTCAATGTTCTCCAAATGTCCACTTGCAGTTTATAAAGAAAGAGTGTTTCAAAACTACTCAATCAAAAGTAAGGTTAAACTCTGTTCGTTGAATGCACAGATCAGAAAGACGTTTCACAGAATTTTTCCGTGAAGTTTTTAGGGGATTATATTTCTTTTTTCACCTTAGGCATCAATGTTCTCAAAATGCCACTTGCAGAAGCTACAAGAAGAGTGTTTCAAAACTGCTCAATCCAAAGTAAGGTTTAACTCAGTTGAATGCACAGATCAGAAAGAAGTTTCACAGAATGCTTCTGTGTAGTTTTTATTAGAAGATATTCCTTTTTCCACGATAGGCCTCAAAGCCCTCCAAATGTCCCCTTGCCGCTTATACAGAAAGAGTGTTTCAAAACTGATCAATCAGAATTAAGGTTAAAGTATGTTCGTTGAATGCACAGATCTGAAAGAAGTTTCACAGAATGCTTCAATGAAGGTTTTAGGGGAAGATATTTCTTTTTTCACCATAGGCCTCAATGTTCTCCAAATGTCCACTTGCGGATTCTGCAAAAAGAGTGTTTCAAAACTGCTCAATTCAAAGTAAGGTTCAACTCTGTTAGTTGGATGCACAGATCAGAAAGAAGTTTCACACAATGCTTCTGTGTAGTTTTTATTTGAGGATATTTCTTTTTGCACGATAGGCCTCAAAGCGCTCCAAATGTCCACTTGCAGTTAATACAGAAAGAGTGTTTCAAAACTGCTCCATCAAAAGTACAGTTAAATTCTGTTAGTTGAATGCACAGATCAGAAAGGTGTTTCACAGAATGCTTCTGTGTATTTTTTAGGGGAAAATATTTCGTTTTTCAATGTAGGCCTCAATGTTTTCCACATTTTCACCTGCAGATTCTACAAATAGATTGTTTCAAAACTGCTCAATCAAAACTAAGGTTAAACTCTGTTAGTTGAAGGCACAGATCAGAAAGGAGTTTCCCAGAATGCTTCTGTGTAGTTTTTATGGGAAGATATTACTTTTTCTACCATAGGCCTCAATATTCTACAAATATCCACTTGCAGATTCTACAAATACATTTTTTCAAAACTATTCAATCAGAAGTAAGGTTCAACTCTTTTTGTTGAATGCGCAGTTCAGAAAGAAGATTCACAGAATGCTTCCGTGTATTTTAAGGGGAATAAACTTCGATTCTCACCATAGGCCCCAATGTTCTACATATATCCCCTAGCAGATTCTACAAGTAGCGTGTTTCCAAACTGCTCAACCAAAAGTAAGGTTCAACTCTGTTAGTTGAATGCACAGATTGGAAAGTAGTTTCACAGAATGCTTCCGTGTAGTTTTTAGGGGAAGATATTTCATTTTTCACCATTGGTATAAATTTTCTCCAAATATCCACTTGCAGATACTACAAAAAAAGTGTTTCAAAACTGCTCAATAATTAGTAAGTTTCAACTCCATTAGTTGAATGCACAGATCAGAAAGAAGTATCACAGAATGCTTCTGTGTAGTTTTTAGGGGAAGATATATCGTTTTTCACCATAGGGCTCAATTTTCTCCAAAAGTCCACTTGCAGATTCTACAAATAAAGTGTTTCAAAACTGCTCAATCAAAAGTAAGGTTCAACTCCGTCAGTTGAATGCACAGATCAGAAAGAAGTTTCACAGAATACTTCCATGCAGTTTTTAGGGGGAGATATTTCGTTTTTCACCGTAGGCTTCAAAGTTCTCAATAGGTCCACTAGCAGTTTATATGGAAAGAGTGTTTCATAGCTGCTCAATCAAAAGTAGGGTTAAACCCTGTTAGTTGAATGCACGGATCAGAAAGAAGTTTCAGAAAATGCTTTTGTGTAGTTTTTAGGGGAAGATATTTCTTTTTTCATCATAGGACTCAAAACTATCCAAATGTCCACTTGCAGATCCTACAAAAAGTGTGTTTCAACACTGCTAAATCAAAAGTAAAGTTCAAATCTGTTAGTTGAATGCACAGATCAGAAAGAAGTTTCACAGAATGTTTTTGTGTACTTTTTATTTGAAGATATTCCTTTTACCACGATAGGCCTCAAAGCGCTCCAAATGTCCACTTGCAGTTTATAAAGAAAGAGTGATTCAAAACTCCTCAATCAAAAGTAAAGTTCAGCTCCGTTAGTTGAATGCATAGATAAGAAAGAAGTTTCACAGAATACTTCCATGCAGTTTTTAGAGGAAGATATTTCGTTTTTCACCGCAGGCCTGAATGATCTCCAAATGTCCAATTGCAGTTTATACAGAAAGAGTGTTTCAAAACTGCTCCATCAAAAGTAAGGTTAAACTCTGTTAGTTGAATGCACAGATCAGAAAGAATTTTCAAAGAATTCTTCCATGTGGTATTTAGGGGAAGATATTTCTTTTTTCATCCTAGGCCTCAATGTTCTCCAAATGACCACTTGCATATTCTAAAAAACAGTGTTTCAAAACTGCTCAATCAAAAGTAAGGTTCAACGCTGTTAGTTGAATGCACAGATCAGAACGAAGTTTCACAGAATGTTTCTGTGTAGTTTTTATTTGAAGATATTCCTTTTTCCACGATAGGTCTCAAAGTGCTCCAAATGTCCGATTGCAGTTTATACAGAAAGAGTGTTTCAAAACTGCTCCACCAAAAGGAAGGTTCAAACCTGTTAGTTGAATGCACAGATCAGAAAGGTGTTTCACAGAATGCTTCTGTGTAATTTTTATTTCAAGATATTCCTTTTACCACGATAGGCCTCAAAGCGCTCCAAATGTCCACTTGCAGTTTCTACAGAAAGAGTGTTTCAAAACTGCTCCATCAAAAGTAAGCTTGAACTCTCTTAGGTGAATGCACAAATCAGAAAGAAGTTTCACAGTATTCTTCCATGTAGTTTTTAGGGGAAGATATTTGTTTTTTCACCATAGGCCTCAAAGTTCTCCAAATGTCCACTTGCAGATTCTAAAAATAGAGTGTTTCAAAACTGCTCAATCAAAAGTAAGGTTTAACTCTGTTAGCTGAATGCACAGATCAGAAAGAAGTTACACAGAATGCTTCTGTGTAGTTTTTATTTGAAGATATTCCTTTTTCAACGATAGGACTCAAAGCGTTCCAAATGTCCACTTGCAGTTTATACACAAAGAGTGTTTCATAACTGCTCCATCAAAAGTAAGGTTCAACTCTGTTAGTTGAATGCACATATCAGAAATAAGTTTCACAGAATGCTTCTGTGTAGTTTTTATTTGAAGATATTCCTTTTTCAACGATAGGCTGCGTAGCTCTCCAAATGTCCACTTGCAGTTTCTACAGAAAGAGTGTTTCAAAACTCCTCAATCAAAAGTAAGGTTCAACTCTGTTAGTTGAATGCACAAATCAGATGAAAGTTTCACAGAATGCTTCTGTGTAGTTTTTATTTGAAGATATTCCTTTTTGCACGATAGGCCTCAAACCGCTCCAAATGACAACTTGCAGTTTATACAGATAGAGTGTTTCAAAACTGTTTCATCAAAAGTAAGGTTCAACTCTGTTAGTTGAATGCACAGATTAGAAAGAAGTTTCACAGAATCCTTCCACGTACTTTTTAGGGGAAGATATTCCTTTTTTCACCATAGGCCTCAATGTTCTCCAAATAACCAATTGCAGATTCTACAAATAGGGTGTTTCAAAACTGCTCAATCAAAAGAAACGTTCAACTCTGTTAGTTGAATGCACAGATCAGAAAGTAGTTTCACAGAATGCTTCTGTGTAGTTTTTATTTGAAAATATTCCTTTTTCCACGATAGGCCTAAAAGCGCTCCAAATGTCCACTTGCAATTTTTACAGAAAGAGTGTTTCCAACCTCCTCAATCAAAAGTAATGTTCACATCTGTTAGTTGAATGCACAGATCAGAAAGGAGTTTCACAGAATGCTTCTGTGTAGTTTTTATTTGAAGATATTCCTTTTTCGACGATATGCCTCAAAGAGCTAGAAATGTCCACTTGCAGTTGATACAGAAAGAGTGTTTCAAAATTGCTCCATCAAAAGTAAGGTTCAACTCTGATAGTTGAAAGCACAGATAAGAAAGAAGTTTCACAGCATGTTTCTGTGTAGTTTTTATTTGAAGATATTCCTTTTTCCACGATGGGCCTCAAAGCGCTCCAAAGGTCCACTTGCAGTTTATACAGAAAGAGTGTTTCAAAACTGCTTGATGAAAAGTAAGGTTCAACTCTGTTAGTTGAAGGCACAGATCAGGAAGAAGTTTCACAGAATGCTTCGGTGTACTTTCTAGTGGAAGATATTTCTTTTTTCACCATAGGCCTCAATGTTCTCCAAATGTCCAATTGAATATTCTGCAAATAGAGTGTTTCAAAACTGCTCAATCAAAAGTAAGGTTCAACTCCGTTAGGTGAATGCACAGAACAGAAAGAAGTTTCACAGAATGCTTCCGTGCAGTTTTTAGGGGAAGATATTTCGTTTTCACCATAGGCCTCATTGTTCTCCAAATGTCCACTTGCAGTTTATATACAAAGATTGTTTCAAAACTGCTCAATCAAAAGTAAGGTTCAACTCTGTTAGTTGAAGGCACAGATCAGAAAGAAGTTTCACAGAATGCTTCTGTGTGGTTTTTATTTGAAGATATTACTTTTTCCACGATAGGCCTCAAATCGCTCCAAATATCTACTTGCAGGTTATACAGAAAGAGTGTTTCCAAGCTCCTCAATCAAAAGTAAGCTTCAACTCGGTTAGTTGAATGCACAGATAAGAAGGAAGTTTCAGTGAATTCTCCTATGTAGTTCTTACGGTAAGGTATTACTTTTTTCACCCAAGGCCTCTAGGTTCTCAAAATGTCCACTTGCAGATTCTACAAAAAGAGTGTTTCAAAACTGCTCAATCGAAAGTGAGATTCAACGCTGTTAGTTGAATGCACAGATCAGAAAGTAGTTTCACAGCAAGCTTCTGTGAAGTTTTTAGGGGAAGATATTTTGTTTTTCAACGTAGGCCTCAATGTTCTCCTAATGTCCACTTGCAGTTTATACATAAAGAGTGTTTCAAAACGGCTCAACCAAAAGTAAGGTTCCAATCTGTTAGTTGAACGGACAGATAAGAAAGAAGTTTCACAGAATGCTTCTGTGTAGTTTTTATTTGAAGATATTCCTTTTTCCACGCAAGGTCTCAAAGCGCTCCAAATGTACACTTGAAGTTTATACAGAAAGAGAGTTTCAAAACTCATGAGTCAAAAGTGAGGTTCATCACTGTTAGTTGAATGCACAGATCAGAAAGAAATTTCACAGAATGCTTCTGTGTAGTTTTTAGGAGAAAATATTTCTTTTTTACCATAGGCCTCAATGTACTCCAAATATCCACTTGCAGTTTTTACAGAATGAGTGTTTCAAAAATGCTCAATCAAAAGTAAGGTTAAATTCTGTTAGTTGAATGCACAGATCAGAAAGAAGTTTCACAGAATTCTTCCGTGTAGTTTTTAGGGGAAGATATTACATTTTTCACCCTAGGCCTTAATGTTCTACAATGTCCACTTGCAGATTCTACAAAAGGTGTGTTTCAAATTCCTCAATCAAAATAAGGTTCACCTCTTTTAGCTGAATGCACAGATCAGAAAGAAGTTTCACAGAGTGCTTCTGTTAGTTTTATTTGAAGATTTTCCTTTTTCAACGATAGGCTCAAAGCGCTCCAAATGTCCACTTGCAGTATATACAGAAAGAGTTTTTCAAAACTGACCCATAAAAAGTAAGGTTCAACTCTGTTGGTTGAAGGCACAAATCAGAAAGAAGTTTCACAGAATGCTTCCGTGTAGTTTTAGGGAAGATATTTCATTTTTCACCATTGGCCTCAATGTTCTCCAAATATCCACTTGCAGATTCTACAAATAGAGTGTCTCAAAAACTGCTCAATCAAAAGTAAAGTTAAAACTCCGTTAGTTGAATGCACAGATCAGAAAGAAGTTTCACAGAATGCTTCCGTGCAGTTTTTAGGGGCGATATTTCACTTTTCACCGTAGGCATCTACGTTTCTCAAGTGTCCACTCGCAGTTTATACAGAAAGAGTGCTTCAAAACTGCTCAATCAAAGTAAGGTTAAACTCTGTTAGTTTATTGCACAGATCAGAAATAAGTTTTCACAGAATTCTTCCTTGTAGTTTTTAGGGGAAGATACTTGTCTTTTCACAATATGCCTCAAAGTTCTCTAAATGTCCACGTGCAGATTCTAAAAAAGAGTGTTTCAAAACTGCTCAACCAAAAGTAGTGTTCACCTCTGTTAGTTGAATGCACAGATCAGAAAGAAGTTTCACAGAATGCTTCTGTGTAGTTTTTATTTGAAGATATTCCTTTTTCCATGATATGGCCTCTTAGCTCTCCGAATGTCCACTTGCAGTATATACAGAAAGAGTGTTTAAAAACTGTTCCACAAAAAGTAAGGCTCAACTCTGTTAGTTGAAGGCACAGATCAGAAAGAAGTTTCACGATGCTTCCATGTAGTTTAGGGGAAGATACTTCTTTTTTCACCACTGGCTCAATGACTCCAAATGTCCACTTGCTGATTCTACAAATGGAGTGTCTCAAATTGCTCAATCAAAAGTAAGGTTCAACTACGTTAGTTGAATGCAAGATCAGAAATAAGTTTCACAGTTTGCTTCCATTCAGTTTTTAGGGGAAGATAGTTCACTTTTCACCGTAGGCCTCTATGTTCTCCAATGTCCACTTACAGTTATACAGAAAGAGTGCTTCAAATCTGCTCAATCAAAAGTAAGGTTCAACTCTGTTAGTTGAATGCACAGATCAGCAAGAAGTTTCACAGAATGCTTCTGAGTTGTTTTTATTTGAAGATATTCCTTTTTGCACGATAGTCCTCAAACTGCTCCAAATGATAACTTGCAGAATATACAGATAGAGTGTTTCAAAACTGTTCCATCAAAGTAAGGGTCAACTCTGCTAGTTGAATGCACAGATCAGAAAGAAGTTTCACAGAATGCTTCTGTGTAGTTTCTATTTGAAGATATTACTTTTTCCACGATAGGCCTCAAAGCGCTCCAAATGTCCAGTTGCAGTTTATACAGAAAGAGTGTTTCCAAGCTCCTCAATCAAAAGTAAGGTTAAATCTGTTAGTTGAATGCACAGATCAGATAGAGTTTCACAGAGTGCTTCTATGTAGTTTTAATTTGAAGATATTCCTTTTTCAATGATAGGCCTCAAAGCGCTCCATTTGTCCACATGCAGTTTATACAGAAAGAGTGTTTCAAAACTGCTCCAATCAAAAGTAAGGTTAAACTCTGTTAGTTGAATGCACAGATCAGAAAGTAGTTTCAGTAAAATGCCGTGTAGTTTTTATTGAAGATATTTTGTTTTCACCATAGGCCTCAATGTTCTCCAAATGTACACTTGCAGTTTATACAAAAGAGTGTTTTCAAAACTGCTCATCAAAAGTAAGGTTCAACTCTGTAGTTGAATGCACAGATCAGAAAGAAGTTTCACTGAATGCTTCTGTGTAGTTTTTATTTGAAGATATTCCTTTTTCGAAGGCCTCAAGCGCACCAAATGTCCACTTGCAGTTTATACAGAAAAGATGTTTCAAAACTGCTCCATCAAAAGTAAGGTTCAACTCTGTTAGTTGAAGGCACAGATCAGAAAGAAGTTTCACAGAATGCTTCTATGTAGTTTTTATTGAAGATATTCCTTTTTTCCTCGATAGGCCTCCAAGCGCTCCAAATGTCCACTTGTAGTTTATACAGAAAGACTGTTTCAAAACTGCTCCATCAAAAGTAAGGTTCAACTCTGTTAGTTAAGGCACAGATCAGAAAAGAAGTTTCACAGAATGCTTCTATGTAGTTTTAGGGGAAAATATTTCTTTTTTCACTATAGGCCTCAATGTTCTCCAAATGTCCAATTGCAGATTCTAAAAAAAGAGTGTTTCAAAACTCCTCAATCAAAAGTAAGGTTCAACTCTGTTAGTTGAATGCACAGATCAGAAAGAAGTTTCACAGAATGCTTCAGGGCAGTTTTTAGGGAAGATATTTTTTTTTCACCAAAGGCCTCAATGTTCTCCAAATGTCCACTTGCAGTTATACAGAAAGAGTGTTTCAAAACTGCTCAATCAAAAGTAGGTTCAACTCTGTTAGTTGAATGCACAGATCAGAAAGAAGTTTCACAGAATGCTTCTGTGTAGTTTTATTTGAAGATATTCCTTTTTCCACGATAGGCCTCAAATCGCTCCAAATGTCCACTTGGAGGTTATACAGAAAGGTGTTTCCAAGCTCATCAATCAAAAGTAAGGTTCAACTCTCTTAGTTGAATGCACAGATCAGAAAGAAGTTTCACAGAATGTTTCTGTGTAGTTTTTATTTGAAGATATTCCTTTTTTCCATAGGCCTCCAAGCGCACCAAATGTCCACTTGTAGTTTATACAGAAAGACTGTTTCAAAACTGCTCATCAAAAGTAAGGTTCAACTCTGTTAGTTGAATGCACAGATCAGAAAGAAGTTTCACAGAATGCTTCTATGTAGTTTCTAGGGGAAAATATTTCTTTTTTCACCATAGCCCTCAATGTTCTCCAAATGTCCAATTGCAGATTCTACAAATAGAGTGTTTCAAAACTCCTCAATCAAAAGTAAGGTTCACTCCATTAGGTGAATGCACGGATCAGAAAGAAGTTTCACAGAATGCTTCAGGGCAGTTTTTAGGGAAGATATTTTTTTCACCAAAGGCCTCAATGTTCTCCAAATGTCCACTTGCAGTTTATACAGAAAGAGTGTTTCAAAACTGCTCAATCAAAAGTTAGGTTCAACTCTGTTAGTTGAATGCACAGATCAGAAAGAAGTTTCACAGAATGCTTCTGTGTAGTTTTTATTTGAAGATATTCCTTTTTCCACGATAGGCCTCAAATCGCTCCAAATGTCCACTTGAGTTATACAGAAAGGGTGTTTCCAAGCTCATCAATCAAAAGTAAGGTTCAACTCTCTTAGTTAAATGCACAGATCACAAAGAAGTTTCACAGAATGTTTCTGTTTAGTTTTTTATTTGAAGATATTCCTTTTTTATTACGATAGGCCTCAAAGGGCTCCAAATGTCCACTTCAAGGTTATACAGAAAGAGTCTTTCAAAACTGCTCCATCAAAAGCAACGTTAAACTCCGTTAGTTGAATGCACAGATCAGAAAGAAGTTTCACAGGATGGTTCCGTGTAGTTTTTAGGGAAGATATTTCTTTTTTCACCATAGGAATCAATGTTCTTCAAATGTCCCCTTGCAGTTTACACAGAAAAGAGTGTTTCAAACTCCTCAATCAAAAGTAAGGTTCAACTCTGTTAGTTGAATGCACAGATCAGAAAGAAGTTTCACAGAATGTTCTGTGTAGTTTTTATTTGAAGATATGCCTTTTTCCATGACAGGCCTCAAAACGCTAAAATTGTCCACTTGCAGTTTATACAGAAAGAATGTTACAAACTCCTCTATCAAAAGTAAAGTTCAACTATGTTAGTAGAATGCACAGATCAGAAAGAGGTTTCACAGAATGCTT